>NW_027002682.1:0-178690 GCF_036934945.1 Oncorhynchus masou masou | reverse complement strand
GACGGCGCTGGGCAGACTGGCGGCGCTGGGCAGACTGGCGGCACTGGGCAGACTGGTGGCACTGGGCAGACTGGCGGCGCTGGGCAGACTGGCGGCGCTGGGCAGACTGGCGGCGCTGGGCAGACTGGTGGCGCTGGGCAGACTGGCGGCGCTGGGCAGACTGGCGGCACTGACGGGCGCTGGGCAGACTGGCGGCGCTAGGCAGACTGGCGGCGCTGACGGCGCTGGGCAGACTGGCGGCGCTAGGCAGACTGGTGGCACTGGGCAGACTGGCGGCGCTGGGCAGACTGGCGGCGCTGGGCAGACTGCTGGCACTGGGTAGACTGACGGCGCTGGGCAGACTGGCGGCACTGACGGCGCTGGGCGGACTGGCGGCGCTGACGGCGCTGGGCGGACTGGCGGCGCTAGGCAGACTGGTGGCACTGGGCAGACTGGCGGCGCTGGGCAGACTGACGGCGCTGGGCAGACTGGCGGCGCTGGGCAGACTGGCGGCGCTGGGCAGACTGGCGGCACTGGCGGCGCTGGGCAGACTGGCAGCGCTAGGCAGACTGGTGGCACTGGGCAGACTGACGGCGCTGGGAAGACTGGCGGCACTGACAGCGCTGGGCAGACTGACGGCGCTGGGCAGACTGGCGGCGCTGGGCAGACTGGCGGCGCTGGGCAGACTGGCGGCACTGGCGGCGCTGGGCAGACTGGCAGCGCTAGGCAGACTGGTGGCACTGGGCAGACTGACGGCGCTGGGAAGACTGGCGGCACTGACAGCGCTGGGCAGACTGGCGGCGCTGGACAGACTGGCGGCGCTGGGCAGACATGTTCCGGTTCCGGGTTGGAGCGAGCGGTCGCATCTACACTTCGGTCCGCAGGTAGTATAACTTTTCATTACATTTTCATTACATTTCATTATAGTACAACGGTTTGATTTGTCTAATCTTAGCAATTTCTTCTTAGCTAGCTACATAGCCGTCTTTGTATCAAAGATAATTGCGTAATTATCGTATTTCGTCGTCCTAACGTAGTCTACACTGCTATCTGCCCAGCAGCTAGCTAACGTCCACCGTCTACCAGCACTGTAGAAACTATTACACTCAACTGAACGACTCGATTAGTGTAGTGTTAGCTAGCTACATAGTTGTCTTTGCTGTCTTCGTATCCAAGATAATTGTGTAGTTTAGAGTGTGTAGACTTAGAGTGATTATCTTAATTTACCGAGGTTAGCTAGCCAGCTATTTGTCGTCCTTAACGTAGGAGATACTGCTAGCTAGCTAGCCAACAGCTAGCCAATGTCTACCGAATTGAACTTCAACTACCCGGTCAACATTCCGCTTCGCTCCACAGGTAGTATCACATTTTCATTTCACTTCATTACAGTACAACGGTTTGATTTGTTTGATCGTAGCTAGCTAGCTACATAGCCGTCTTTGTATCTAAGACAATTGTGTAGTCTAGAGCGATTTTCTAGGTTAGCTAGCCAGCTATTGTCGTTCTTTTAACGTAACGTAACGTAATCAACACTGTAGAAACTATTACACTGACGGAACGACTTGATTAGTGTAGTCAACGCAGCCACTGCCAGCTAGCCTACAAAGTCAACAACGCAGCCACTGCCAGCTAGCCTACTCCAGCAGTACTGTATCATTTCAATCATTTTAGTCAATAAGATTCTTGCTACGTAAGCTTAACTTTCTGAACATTCGCACGTGTAGTCCACTTGTTCCAATCTCCCTTGCATTAGCGTAGCCTCTTCTGTAGCCTGTCAACTATGTGTCTATCTATCCCTGTTCTCCTCTCTGCACAGACCATACAAACGCTCTCCAATGACCGCGTGGGTCAGCGGCCACCCTAATCTGGTGGTCCCAGCGCGCACGATCCTCCATGTGGAGTTCCAGGTCTCCGGTACTTCTGGAACTGCCGATCTGCGTCAACAAGGCAGACTTCATCTCAGCCTATGCCTCCTCCAGTCCCTCGACTTCTTGGCACTGACGGAAACATGGATCACCACAGATAACACTGCTACTCCTAATGCTCTCTCTTCGTCCGCCCCACGTGTTCTCGCACACCCCGAGAGCTTCTGGATCAGCGGGTGGTGGCACCGGGATCCTCATCTCTCCCAAGTGGTCATTCTCTCTTTCTCCCTTGTGTTCATCCACCTCTGGCCTGCTCGCCTCGCTACCACTGAGGAAGTACAGTTCCCGCTCAGCCCAGTCAAAACTGTTCGCTGCTCTGGCCCCGCAGTGGTGGAACAAACTCCCTCACGACGCCAGGACAGCGGAGTCAATCACCACCTTCCGGAGACACCTGAAACCCCACCTCATTAAGGAATACCTAGGATAGGATAAAGTAATCCTGCTCACCCCCCCTTAAATGATTTAGATGCACTATTGTAAAGTGGCTGTTCCACTGGATGTCATAAGGTGAATTCAACAATTTGTAAGTCGCTCTGGATAGAGCGTCTGCCAAATGACTTAAATGTAAATGTAAATGCAGACTGCGGCGCTGGGCAGACTGGTGGCACTGGGTAGACTGACGGCGCTGGGCAGACTGGTGGCACTGGGTAGACTGGTGGCACTGGGTAGACTGGCGGCGCTGGGCAGACTGGCGGCACTGACGGCGCTGGGCAGACTGGCGGCGCTGACGGCGCTGGGCAGACTGGCGGCTAGGCAGACTGGTGGCACTGGGCAGACTGGCGGCGCTGGGCAGACTGGCGGCGCTGGGCGAGCTGGTGGCACTGGGTAGACTGACGGCGCTGGGCAGACTGGCGGCACCCCTGACGCGCTGGGCGAACTAGCGGCGCTGACGGCGCTGGGCGGGCTGGCGCGGCGCTGGGCGGGCTGGTGGCACTGGGCAGACTGGCGGCGCTGGGCAGACTGGCGGCGCTGGGCGGGCTGGTGGCACTGGGTAGGCCAGCGGCTGGGCAGACTGGCGGCACTGACGGCGCTGGGCGGGCTAGCGAGCGCCCGGCGGCGCTGAGCGGGCTGGCGGCGCTGGGCGGGCTGGTGGCACTGGGCAGATGGCGCTGGCGGCTGGGCAGACTGGCGGCGCGGGCAGACTGGCGGCACTGGGCAGAGGCGGCACTGACGGCGCTCGGCAGACTGGCAGCGCGCAGACTGGTGGCTGGGCAGACTGGTGGCAATGGGTAGACTGACGGCGCTGGGCAGACTGGCGGCACTGACGGGCGCTGGGCAGACTGGCGGCTAGGCAGCGCGCTGACTGGTGGCGCTGGTGGCAGACTGGCGGCGAGGCAGGCTGGTGGCACTGGGCAGACTGGCGGGCGCTGGGCAGACTGGCGGCGCTGGGCAGACTGGCGGCACTGGGTAGACTTGTGGCACCGGGTAGACTGACGGCGCTGGGCAGACTGGCGGCACTGACGGCGCTGGGCAGACTGGCGGCGCTGGACGGCGCTGGGCAGACTGGCTAGGCAGACTGGCGGCGCTGGGCAGACTGGCGACTGGTGGCTAGGCGACTGCAGACTGGCGGCGGCGCTGGGCAGACTGGCGGCGCAAGGCAGACTGGCGGTGGGCAGACTGGCGGCGCTGGGCAGACTGGCGGCGCTGGGCAGACTGGTGGCACTGGGTAGACTGACGGCGCTGGGCAGACTGGCGGCACTGACGGCGCTGGGCAGACTGGCGGGGCTGACGGCGCTGGGCAGACTGGCGGCGCTAGGCAGACTGGTGGCACTGGGCAGACTGGCGGCGCTGGGCACTGGTGGCACTGGCGGCGCTGGGCAGACTGGTGGCACTGGGCAGACTGATGGCGCTGGGCAGACTGGCGGCGCTGACGGCTGGGTAGACTGGGCTGGGCAGACTGGCGGCGCTGACGGCGCTGGGCAGACTGGCGGCGCTGACGGCGCTGGGCAGACTGGCGGCTCTGGCAGACTGGTGGCAGCAGACTGGCGGCGCTGGGCAGACTGGCGGCGCTGGGCAGACTGGTGGCACTGGGTAGACTTGTGGCTGACAGGTACTGGCGGGCACTGACGGCGCTGGGCAGACTGGCTGGGCAGACTGACGGCGCTGGCAGACTGGCGGCGCTGGTGCCAGCAGTCTGGCAGCGCTGGGCAGACTGGCAGCGCCGACGCCAGCTGCCCAGTGCGCTGACGGCGCTGGGCAGACTGGCGGCGCCAGGCAGCCTGGTGGCACTGGGCAGACTGGCGGCGCTGGGCAGACTGGCGGCGCTGGGCAGACTGGCT
Source organism: Oncorhynchus masou masou (assembly GCF_036934945.1). Classification (NCBI taxonomy): domain Eukaryota; kingdom Metazoa; phylum Chordata; class Actinopteri; order Salmoniformes; family Salmonidae; genus Oncorhynchus; species Oncorhynchus masou. Next base: position 174,507 of record NW_027002682.1, on the reverse strand, counting down.
GGCACTGGGCAGTGTTGCGCCGTCCTGTCTGCCAGTGCCAGCAGTGCGCCCGATCTGCTGGCGCGCGGTGGTGCCACCAGTCTGCCTGCGCCGCTCCCTGATCTGCCAGCGGCGCGCCGCCAGTCTGCCCTGGCGCCGCCAGTCTGCTGCGCTGCGCCGCCCAGTCTGCCGTCCGGGCCCAGCGCCGTCGGTGCCCGTGCCCTGCCAGTCTGCCCAGCGCCGCCAGTCTGCCATGCCCGTCTGCCCAGTGCCACCAGTCTGCCTAAGCGCCGCCAGTGCGCCATGCCAACGCCGTCAGTGCCGCTCCAGTGCGCCATCAGTCTGATGCCACCAGTCTGCCCAGCGCGTGCTGCCCAGCGCCGGTCTTAGCACCAGCGCCGCCGGTCTGGCGCCGGCCCTGCCTTGGCGCCGTCCGGGCGCCGGTCTGCCAGCGCCGATCGTCACAGTGCCGCCAGTGCAGCGCCGCCGGTCTGCCCAGCGCCTCAGTCTGCCGCCGGTCACCCTTCGCGCCGCCAGCCGCCGCCAGCCTCCCCAGCGCTTCCGCCGATGCTGCCCAGCGCCGCCGGTCTGCCCAGCGCCGTCGGTGCTGCTCGGTGCTGCCCAGCTGTCGATCACCCGGTGCCGCAGGCGCACCGGTGCCGCCGGTCTGCTTGCGCCAGTCTGCCCAGCGCATGCTCGGTCGCCCAGTAGCACCACCGGTCGCCGGTCTGCTTGGCAGCGTCAGCGCTGCTCCGGTCTGCCAGCGCCCGTCGATCGCCAGTCTGCCAGCGCCGTCGGTGCAGTGCTTACCAGGCCAGCGGCGCCGCCGGTCTGCCGCCGGTCTGCAGTGCCGCGTCTGCTGCTCGCCCAGCGCGCCGATGCTGCCGGTGCCGCCGGTCTGCAGCGCCGGTCTGCCCGGCATCGCTGCTCGGTGCTGCCCAGCGCCCGTCATCTGCATCGTCTGCTTGGCGCCACCGTTGCGCCAGTCTGCTTGGCTGGCGTCGCCGACCCAGCGCCAGCCGATACGCCGGTCTTGCACCGATCTGCCTGGCGCCGCCGGTCTGCCCAGCGCCGTCGGCGCCGCCGGTGCCCAGCGCCGTCGTGCGCCGATCTGCCCAGCGCCCGATCGTCTACCCGGTGCCTCGGTCTGCCCAGCGCCCATCCGGTCTGCCAGCCTTCGGTCTGCCCCGGTGCCGCCGGTCTGCCTGGCCTGCCCAGCAGCCAGGTCAGCGCCGCCGGTCTGCTGGCAGCGGCGATGCCGCCGGTCTGCCCAGCAGCACCGGTCGCGGTCTACCCGGTGCCGCCGATCTGCTTGGCCGTCGGTCTGGTGATCTGCCAGCGGCGCTGCGCAATCTACGACACGTTGCGTCGGCTGACAGAGCGCTCTTATCAGGCGACACCTGTGTTGTCACCTTATGACATCAGTGGAACAGCCCTTGCAATAGTGCATCTAAATCATTTGAAGTGAGCAAGTTAAATTTAATCTATCTAGGTATTCACAATGAGGTGGGGTTTCAGGTGATGGGTGGTGATTGACTCAGCTGTCTGAGGCGTCGTGAAGGGTTGTTCCGCCGCCTGCGGGGCCGACAGGTACGACAGGCTGCTGAGGCTCTCAGTGTGCTGGCGGCCAGGCCGGAGGTGGATGAACAGAGAGAAGGGAATGACCACTTGGGAGAGATGAGGATCGTGCCCTGCCGCTGATCAGAAGCTCTCAGTGTCGAAGAGCTGCGTCAGCGCCGACGTGCAGAAGAGCAGTAAGTGGCAGTGTTATCATGTTGATCCATGTTTCCGTCGATGCCAAGAGATCGAGGGGGACAGAGAGCAAGTGAGATGATCACCTTGTTGGCCGCGAATCGGCAGTTTCAGAACTCCACACATGGGTCGTCTTTCGGTCCGATCCGCGACTGCAGCATTGTGGAGCATTGTATGGTCTGTGCAGAGAGGAGAACGGGGATAGATAGACGCATAGTTGACGAATTTTGGAAAGAGGCTGCAGCTATGCAAAAGGAGACAGAATTGACAAATTGAACTAGCATCTCAGCTACGTGTAAATCTTGATGAATCGACAAAATGATTGAAATAATGCGGTGCTAGCGAATGTATTGACTTTGTAGGCTAGCTGGCAGTGGCAAGGTGACACACATGGCCAAGTCGTTGACGTTCGTCAGTGTAATAGTTTCTACAGTGTTGATGCGATTGCGTTCGGCAAAGCATTTGAAATCTTTGGCTGGCTATTAGTCGCTCTAGACTACACAGTGTCTTAGATGGAAGCGTTTATATCGCTAACTATGCGATCAAACAAATCAAGCCCGTTGTATATGTGAAGTGAAATAATGTGATATCTGAAGCGAAAGCGAAGATATTGACCCGAGTGAATAATGACCGACGAACCAACTGTGGCTAGCTAGCAGTGTCTCCTACGTTAAGGACGCAATAAGCTGTAACACGGTAAGAATTAAGATAATCACTCTAAGTCTACACACTCACAAACTACACAATTATGCTGGATGCGAGACGAGCAAAGACAACTATAAGTAGCTAGCTAACGCTACACTAATCAGAGAGCCGTTGGTAAAGTATGTCAAATTTCTACGAGTGCTGGTAAACGTGGGCGTGCTAGCTGCTGGGCAAAATGGCGAGTAGACCTACGTTGGGACGACAATCGATAATTGCATAATTGTCTTTGTCTAAAGGGCGACTATGTAGCTGTAGAAGAAATTGCTAGATTAAATCAAACGTTGTAATGTGTATGAAATGTAATGAAAGTTATACTGCCTGCGGACGAAAGTGTAGATCGCGACCGCTCGCTTAACCCGGGGCGGAGGCATGGCCTGCCCAGCGCCCGCCAGTCTGTCCCAGCGCTTCGCCAGTCTGCCCGAAGCTGTCAGTCGCATCAGTCTTCCCAGCGCCCGTCGGCTCTGCCCAGTGCCGCCAGTCTGCCTGTGGCTGCCGGTCTGCCCGGCCGCCAGCCGGTCCTGCCCGGCGCCAGTCTGCCAGCGCCGCCGATCTGCCCGGCGCCTCGGCTCTGCCCGGCGCTTGTCCTTCTTCCGGTCTTTCAGCAGCGATCATCGGTGCCGCCGGTCTGCCTGGCTGCCGGTCTGCCCAGCAGCCGCATCTGCCAGCGCCGCCGGTCACCAGCGCCAGCCGGTGCCAGCGTGATCGTCTGCCCGATACCGCCGATGCTGGCGCCGCCGATCGCGTGGCGCTGATCATCCAGCCAGCGCCCATCTTGGCGCCGTCGATCTACAGTGGCAACTTGATGCTGCCCAGCGCCAGTCTGCCAACGCCAGCCAGTCTGCCCAGTGCCCGCCGGTCAGTCTGCCAGCGCCGTCCGCGCCCGCCCGTCTGCCTGGCATGCTCCCGGTCCGCCCGCGCTGCATCGTGCCCAGCCAGTCTGCCCAGCCGCCATGTGCGCCGCTCAGGCTCCCAGCGCCGCCGGTCTCAGCACCCAGTGCCGCCCGCGGGTGCGCCGGTCTGCCCAGCCGCCAGTCTGCCCAGCGCTGGGCAATCTACCCAGTGCTTACCAGTCTGCCCAGCGCCGCGGAGTCTGCCCAGCGCCAGCTGTCTGCCCGGTGCCGCCCGGTGGCGCCGCCGGTCTGCCCCGCAGCCGTCGGCCGCCAGTCACCCGGCGCCGCCGGTCTGCCCAGCCGTCCGGTGCCGCCGGTCTGCCCGCACGCTGGCGTCTACAGCCACCAGTCTGCCAGCGCCGCTCCGGTCTGCCCGCAGCAGTCTGCCAGCATCTGCTCAGTCTGCTGGCCGCAAATCCGTCGGCCGCCAGTCTGCCCGGGTCTGCCCGCGCCGCCACTCACCTTGGCATCATGCCGCCAGTCTGGCAGCAGTCTGCTGGCGCCGCCAGTCTGCCAGTGCTGCCCTAGCGCTTAGCCAGTCTGTCCAGCGCCGTCAGTGCCGCCGGTGCCCCGCCAATGCCAGTCTGCCCAGCGCCGCCAGATCCGCCGTCAGCAGAATCCGTCATTCAGCTGCGGTGCTCCGTCAACCAGGCCGCCGCCAGTTCGGGATCACCATTCGGCACCGGATATCCAGAACTGAAGTTTTTCACATGTCTATTAAGATGATAAATCGCCGTGTGCGATCCTCGACGGGCGTGCGGCTGGAGATGTGTACAGCGAGGGGAACAGACCGCGCGTCTTTCCAGTGTTATCGCTACTGCAAATACGTCGCAATGGTTGCCCTGCTGAAGAAAGCGTGGAAAAAAAGCAAGCGACTCTTCCTCCACCTATAAGAGTCACTGCCATGAAGCTGATTTCAAATCGCGACTTCCTGATTGTATTTATGCAATTGGTTTCTGTAACATCGGATACTGTGGCACTCTGGTGTCGGCATCATTTAGGTGACCAAGCGTTTAGAAAACGGAACGATTTTCATCGCAAACAAAACTCGAAGTTAAACAATTATACCAAACGAGTCATCAATTCAATATGTGAGTTGAAAACACAGCATTAACTGAAACAGAAACAGCTGTGTAGGAGGAATAAAACTGAGTTTGCTGAAGACGTTTCCTGTCAAAAGTCTTACCAAAGACTGAGCGCAGCAACAACACACAAGGCTGAACCCATATTGCATCAGCAGGTCTCTCCCCGTTCAATGTCAGGAGAAGACGAAGGTTTACAGATGTGCTGTCAAAAGCTCTTTAAAGAAAAAAAAAGACACACAGCAGATAGACTTTACGCTCAGAAAAATTACAGAGTGTCTCACTGTCAGAGAACAGGCCAGACCGGTACAAATGTATCCGACACCGGAATAATGGCCCGCGTTCCAGAGCACAACAAATGACTACGCGGCCCTCAGCCCTCAAGTAAGTGGACACTCTGGTGGCATATCATGGCGTCTGGCAATGCTCATTATTGCAAATGGACCATCCTTGCCAGGAAATCGATCACTTCGTTAATCGCGCGACTGTCTTTTCAGCCGCGATAGCACTGTGAGTGCTTGCGCTTCAATCGTATGATTGCATGTCCCTTATATTAAATATATAATTATCAATATATGCCTACTATGATAGCTAGCAGAATGAATTAGCTAACTAGCGTTAGCCTGCCCGTGCACTTCTGAAGAAGGAAAATGTTTTGCTTACAGTTCAAGCTAATCCAAGCAAAGAAACATCTGCTACTAGGAGGCGTGTTTGTGCATTAATAGCAATTTAACTTTATAAACATGTACATTGTTTTATTACGCGGCTATGTTGACTCCATGTGGCGATTGGTACATTTTGGTGGACTTTCTTAGCGGATGTAAAATCATCGTGATTCTGGGGCGAAGTATGTTATATTATTATATTCGCCGGCCTCACTACTTGGGCTGAAAGCGTAGACTCTAGCTGGCTAATCATTTGGACCGATGACAAACCAACCCAACAACAGTTCCCACCGGCATAAGTGAGGTTGTCTTATGACTTTAAAAACGCAGCCAGATGAGACAGACTCAGACCTTCTAAAACACTGGGAGAAGAGCCTTCTCAGCCTAGGCCTGAATGCCCGGCAGGCATCATGTTCGCCCAGATGATAGTTGATTTACAGTCAATGACATTTTGTCAGGAAACATATCTGTGGCTGCCTATGGTCGACATCACACAGTGTCTCCATGGCATTAGATCTTGTTGTAATCCACAAGGAGTTAATCAAATCACTCAAGCTGTCATCTTTCAAAAACAGCCGGCTATAGGCATGTGTCTGTGGTTGTGATCATGTTGTGTTAAGACTGTTCGCTGTACGCACAGGACTGAGTAAAACCCTGCTACAGCACTTTGCATAGACACAAGCAGATGATATGTTGCACGGGATTGGGTGCTGTCATGATGAATGAGCTTTCGGCATTTGTGTGGTTCCGGCCCAGGCTGTCATTCCCTCAGGTCTGGCTGTGGGATGCTATCAGGTGTACTGGCCGTGGAGTCCTCAGGTCATAGCTGTGTAGATTCCTCAGGTCTGGCTGCATAGATTCCTCAGGTCTGGCTGTGGAATTCCTCTGTCTGTCCTCCAGGTCTGTGGCTGTGTAATTCCTCCGGGTCTTGGTGTACTGATTCCTCAGGTGCAAACGTGTATTCAGGTCTGTGTGGAATTCCTCCAGGTCTGGCTGTCTCCTCCAGGTCTGGCTGTGTAGAGCTCCTCCGGAGTCTGGCTTATTGTAAATTCCTCAAAATACCATCAAAAAATGCTCAGACAGGGTATTAGTGACCAAATAGTGGATTGGTGTGTGTGTATTAATGACTGAGTGCAATCAAAGGAGGAAAAATGTTCCGAAACTAAACGGGAATTAAATGAATTCCTCAACTTTGGTATTCTGATTGCCAAAATGTGCGTGCAGTGCTTCCAGAGGAGCAATAGCGTGCGCTCGGGGCCGCATGCGTGTATGAGTATGTGCATTAAGCACTTTATGCGTGTGTTTAACGCAGTGATCCGCAGCAACAAATGGCATCGTGAGGACAAGGATCTTTTCTATCGCAAAAAAACTGAAGTGATGAGAAAACAGAAATTTTTTTAAAAATTAATTTGCATGGGCTATATTTTTTTAGCAAGCCGTCCCAAATCTGACAGGCTAATTAGCCATAAACCCCTGCAAACTCTGCCACCTCCACTTGGTGCTTTAGTAATGTTCAGGCACACAAACGCCACGGCCTCAGTCCCTATTGTCTCGGGATTCAATGTAAACTCAGGGGAAAGCGAAAACAGAGAGAAGGAACTGAGGTGGTTATGTTAAACGTTAGTTTATTAACGGTTCACAGTGTCCCGAGCTGACAGAGCAGAATCAATCGTTCTGCCCCTGAGACGACAGTTAACCCACTGTTCTAGGCGTCATTGAAAAATAAGAATTTGTTCTTGCTGACTTGCCTAGTTAAATAAAGGAAAAAAAAATAAAAATAAATAAATAAACATGAGATAACGAAGAAGGAAAGAAGCGGTTCGGGGAGAAAAATCTCGGGCCTCAATCGACAGGCAGAGAGCCATTCGCCAATGTCGGTGAAGAGCTGAGTCAATAGGAGTTATAGATGCTCTCCTGCTCGATCATCATGAATAGGAACTAGACTCTAAGCGGCCATGGGCACCAGAGACAATTCAGTATTCGCAAATTCTTGATTTCTGCGCATGTATCAGGCACGGGACGCACTGGAGTTCGCCCATGTATCAGGCTGCAGGACACTAGCGTTCTGCCCATGTATCGAGACGCAGGACATGGAGTTCTGCTTATGTATCGGGCCTGAGTTGCCCCTGAGTTAACATAACATCAGGCACAGGACACTGGGATTCTGCGTGTCGGGCCTGGATGCGGGTTCTGCATGTATCAGACACGGGATCTGCCCATGTATCGGAGCGCAGGGCACAGTTGCGGGATTCTGCCCGGCTGGCAGACACGGGACACAGGTTACTGGAAGTTCTGCCCATGTATCGGACATGGAGTTCTGCCCATGTCTTACAAGGACACTGGAGTTCTGCCCATGTATCGGAACTACAGAGTTTAAGGTTACAGGTTAGTTCTGCCCATGTATCAGACACGGGACGCTGGGGATTCTGCCCATGTGTCAGACGCAAGGACACTGGAGGATTCTGCCCATGTGTCAGGCGGACACTGGAGTTATGTGTCAGACACAGGGTTTATGATGATTCTGCCATGTGTCAGACACGGGACACTGGAGTTCTGCCCATGTGCTGGACTTGGAGTTCTGCCCATGTGTCAGGCACGGGACTACTGGAGTTCTGCCCATGTGTCAGACACGGGACGCTGGAGTTCGCCATGTGTCGGAGTTCTGCCCATGTGTCAGACGCAGGACGCTGGAGTTCTGCCCATGTGTCAGACACCTGGAACTGGAGTTCATAACATGTATCGAACTTGCAGGACACTGGAGTTCTGCCCGTAGTGTCGAACGCAGGACACTGGAGTTCTGCCCATGTATCAGACACGGGACACTGGAGTTCTGCCCATGTGTCAGACACAGAGCACTGAGTTCTGCCCATGGGCTGGTTTTGCCCTGAGTTGCCCGTATTGCCAGACCCCTGGGGACACTGAGTTCTGCCCGTAATCGGGCACGGGACACTGGAGTTCTGCCCATGTGGTACAGGACCTGATTTTCTAGCATTATTGCCGGAACTGAGACACTGATTCTGCCCGTAATGTGAGCGCAGGTTTCGCGTATCGGGCAGGGGTACTGGAGTTCTGCTTACATGTATCGGAACGCAGGACACTGGAGTTCTGCCCGTATCCGCAGGATTTGCTGGAAGTTCTGCCCATGTATCAGGCGCAGGACACTGGAGTTCTGCCCATGTATCGGAGCACGGGACGCGCGGAGTTCTGCCCATGTGTCAGACACGGGACACTGGGAGTTCTGCCCATGTATCAGACACAGGTTACTGGGCCTGCTATGTATCAGACACAGGATGCGCGGCAGGGTTCTGTATCAGACACAGGACACTGGAGTTCTGCCCATGTATCAGACGCAGGACGCTGGAGTTCTGCGCAATGTGTCAGACACAGGACACTGGGGACCTACCCATGTCGCCAGGCGCAGGGTGATTCTGCCCATGTATCAGACGCAGAGTTTTGATTCTGCTTACATGTATCAGACACAGGTTTGGGTCTGCCCATGTGCTGAACACAGGATATGAGTTCTGCCTGTGCCAGACTGCAGGACACTGGAGTTCTGCCCATGTATCAGACACAGGATTTTACCTGGAGTTCACCTTACATGTATCAGCACGGGACACTATTTCACCGCCCATGTGCACAGGTTTTGTAATTCTGCCGCTGTGTCGAACTGGAGTTCTGCCCATGTATCGAGACACCCCGGGGCTGCTGGTCTGCCCGTATTAGCCGGAGCACAGGGCGGTTAACATGTGCCGAACCCGGTTTACTGTGCCAGACGCAGGGTCAGTTCTGCCCGTAGCTGTCGGAGCACGGGACGCTGGGATGCGCCGAAATGTGTCAGACGCAGGACACTGGAGTTCTGCCCGTAGTCAAGCGCAGGACACTGGAGTTCTGCTGTAATCAGGACACCTGGAGTTCTGCCTGGTACCTGCTGCATGTATCAGACGCAGGGCACAGGATACTGGGTTCTGCCCATGTCAGACGCAAGTTACTGAGGAGCACGGGACCCTGGGGTCTGCCCATGTGTCAGACACAGGACACAGGACGCAGGACATGTATCAGACTGCAGGACATAGGTGCCCATGTGTCAGACCTGCCCATGTATCAGACTGCAGACATGTATCGGAGCACAGGGTGCGGGGTCTGCCCATGTATCGACACGGAACAATGGGATTCTGCCCATGTGTCAGACGCAGGACGCGCGCGCTGGAGTTTGCCTGTATCAGACAGGACACTGGAGTCTGCCCATGTGTCAGGCGCAGGATTTATAGTTCTGCCCATGTATCAGACACCCAGACTGTTCTGCCCAGCAATCAGCGCAGGACATACTGCCCGTTGCAGGGCACGCGGGATTCTGCCTGTCTTCCCTTTGTCTATGGACTTTTCCCCTTTACGTATTGTTTTTGTGTAGGAGACTAGGGGGGGGCTGCTATAGGAAAAAGAAGACGGAGAGGAGAGTTTCTCTGCACTTAAACCCCCATCATTACAAATCATTCAGCAGAATAGGCCAGAATAGGCCTTTAACTATGGGTTTTCAGGCACTGACAACAGCCTCACGGTGGGAAAAACACACCCCACTGGTCATAACTCACACACACATGGCTATATCTCTCCCTGTGCTGCAGCCCTCTTTACGACCCCGTCCATCATTGTCCCAAAAGGTCACCGTGAACCATTACCATGGAAAGGGAGTCACAAACCTGGCCAGTATGGGATGGCACACAAATTTCCACCCTGACAACATAGTCGTCACGGTAACGGAATCCTACTGGTCATTATACTGCAGATTGGCAAACAAATACACCAAAACACGGAATAAAAATGTGGATGCTGATACCCCAAAGGTTTATCTTTCCCAGGGCAGTCTGAGTGCCCAGTCTGTGGTTTTATGTGATGATGGGTTTATCTTCCCAGAGCAGTCTGAGCACCAGTCTGTGGTTTTATGTGATGATGGGTTTATCTTCCCAGAGCACCAGTCTGTGGTTTTAGGTGATGATGGGTTTATCTTCCCAGAGCACCAGTCTGTGGTTTTATGTGATGATGGGTTTATCTTCCCCAGGGCAGTCTGAGCACCAGTCTGTGGTTTTATGTGATGATGGGTTTATCTTCCCAGGCAGTCTGAGCACCAGTCTGTGGTTTTATGTGATGATGGGTTTATCTTCCCAGAGCAGTCTGAGCACCAGTCTGTGGTTTTAGGTGATGAGTTTTAAATGAGTTTTAATTCAAACTGCTGATAAACCTCCCATCCACTGTGGCAAGTTAGCCTGGGTTTCTGCTTCAGAATACTAATTTGTCAATAATTTACAACATCATCCAACTCCTTGGTTGATAGCTTACTACGTTAGATACACACACACACATACAGATGTAGGATCTTAATTTGATCACCCTGTTGCAGGAGAATGTAAGACATTTAAACGTGTAGTGTATCTGATTTTAAAAATCCTTCTGAAGTTTGAAATTTCCACTTGAAATGTAAGACTTGATTTTCTCTAAGAAAAATGCATCAACCCCTACAAAATGTCCATGAATTATATAATTCACATTTCCTGTTGCTGCAGAATTATTTTCCTGCTGGAGCAAGCTGGCTCAAATTAAGATCCTACATGAACGCAACCACATGCACATGCACATGTACACACACACACACACTCACACACACACACACACATACTCACACATACTCACACACACACACACTCACACACTCACACACTCACACACACACACACACACACACACACACTAGGATATACACAATAGGATATAACCAATAGGTATATACACATAGGATATACAAAATGGAGGCGGTGCAGCCAGCGGGTTTCTCCACGCATCGCGCCGACAGAAACAAACACCTTCTGGTAAGAAGAGGGGCGTGGGCGTATGTTTATGGCTAACGAGACGTGGTGTAATCACAGAAACATACAGGAACTCAAATCCTTCTGTTCAATTAGATTTAGAATTCCTCACAATCAAATGTAGACCGCATTATCTACCAAGAAAATTCTCTTCGATTATAATCACAGCTGTATATATTCCCCCAAGCAGACACATCGATGGCTCTGTACGAACTTTATTTGACTCCTTTTGCAAACTGGAATCCATACATCCTGAGGCTGCATTCATTGTTGCTGGGGATTTTAACAAGGCTAATCTGAAAACAAGACTCCTAAAATGTATCAGCATATCGATTGCGCCACCAGGGCTGGCAAAACCTGGATCACTGTTATTCTAACTTCCGCGACGCATATAAGGCCCTGCCCCCGCCCCCGGAAAAGCTGACCACGACTCCATTTTGCTGATCCCTGCCTACAGACATAAACTGGAAACAAGAAGTTCCAATGCTGAGGTCTGTCCAACGCTGGTCCACCAAGCTGGATTCCACACTCCAAGACTGCTTCCATCACGTGGAATGGGACATGTTTCGATTGCGTCAGGCAACAACATTGACACGTCGGATTCGGTGTGCGAGTTCATTAGAACGCAAGGAAGATGTCGTTCCCATAGCAACGATTAAAACATTCCTAACCAGAAACCGTGGATTGATGGCAGCATTCGTGAAACTGAAAGCGAACCACTACTTTTAATCAGGCAAGGTGACTGGTAATATGACCGCAATACAAACAGTGCAGCTTGGTCACCCAGAAGGCTATCAAACAAGCTAAGCCGTCAGTATAGAGACAAAGTAGAATCTCAATTCAACGGCTCAGACACAAGAGGCATGTGGCAGGGTCTACAGTCAATACAGACTACAAGAAGAAAAAAACCAGCCCAGTCACGGACCAGGATGTCTTGCTCCCAGGCAGACTAAATAACTTTTGCCCGCTTTGAGGATAATACAGTGCCACTGATACGGTCTGCAACGGAAACATGCGGTCTCTCCTTCACTGCAGCCGAGGTGAGTAAAACATTTAAACGCGTTAACCTCGCAAGGCTGCAGGCCCAGACGGCATCCCAGCCACGCCTCAGAGCATGCGCAGACCAGCTATTGGTGTGTTTACGGACATATTCAATCAATCCTATACCAGTCTGATGTTCCCACATGCTTCATCAGTGCCACCATTGTTCCTGTTCCCAAGAAAGCTAAGGTAACTGAGCTAAACGACTACCCCCAGCACTCACCTCCGTCATCATGAAGTGCTTTGAGAGACTAGTCAAGGACCATATCACCCTACCCTGAACCTGACACCCTAGACCCACTCCAATTTGCTTACCGCCCAAATAGGTCCACAGACGACGCAATCTCAACCACACTGCAGACGGCCCTAACCCATCTGGACAAGAGGAATACCTATGTGAGAATGCTGTTCATCGACTACAGCTCGGCATTTAACACCATAGTACCCTCCAAGCTCGCCATCAAGCTCGAGACCCTGGGTCTCGACCCCCGCCTGTGCAACTGGGTACTGGACTTCCTGATGGGCTTCCCCAGGTGGTGAGGTAGGCAACAACATCTCCACCCCGCTGATCGTCAACACTGGGGCCCCACAAGGGTGTGTTCTGAGCCCTCTCCCTGTACTCCCTGTTCACCCACGACTGCGTGGCAACGCACGCCCAACTCAATCATCAAGTTTGCGGACGACACAACAGTGGTAGGCTTGATTACCAACAACTCACGAGACGGCCTACAGGGAGGAGGTGAGGGCCCTCGGAGTGTGGTGTCAGGACACAACTCGCACTCAACGTCAACAAAACTAAGGAGATGATTGTGAACTTCAGAGAACAGCAGAGGGAACACCCCTATCCACATCGATGGAACAGTAGTGGAGAGGGTAGTAAGTTTTAAGTTCCTCGGCATACACATCACAGACAAACTGAATTGGTCCACTCACACAGACAGCATCGTGAAGAAGGCGCAGCAGCGCCTCTTCAACCTCAGGAGCTGAAGAAATTTGGCTTGTCACCAAAAGCACTCACAAACTTCTACAGATGCACAATTGAGAGCATCCTGGCGGGCCGTATCACCGCCTGGTACGGCAACTGCTCCGCCCACAACCGTAAGGCTTTCCAGAGGGTAGTGAGGTCTGCACAACGTATCACCGGGGCAACCACGCCCTCCAGGACACCTACACCACCCGATGTTACAGGAAGGCCAAAGATCATCAAGGACAACACCCAACCGAGCCACTGCCTGTTCACCCCGATATCATCCAGAAGGCGAGGTCAGTACAGGTGCATCAAAGCTGGGACCGAGAGACTGAAAAACAGCTTCTATCTCAAGGCCATCAGGGACTGTTAAACAGCCACCACTAACATTGAGTGGCTGCTGCCAACACACTGACTCAACTCCAGCCACTTTAATAATGGGAATTGATTGGATAGGATGTAAAATATATCACTAGCCACTCTTAAACAATGCTACCTAATATAATGTTTACATACCCTACATTATTCATCTCACATGTATACGTATATACTGTGCTCTATCATCTACTGCATCCTTATGTAATACATGTATCACTAGCCACTTTAACTATGCCACTTTGTTTACATACTCATCTCATATGTATATACTGTACTCGATACCATCTACTGTATCTTGCCTATGCTGCTCTGCACCATCACTCATTCATATCTTTATGTACATATTTTTTATCCCCTTACACTGTGTATAAGAAATTAGTTTTGGAATTGTTAGTTAGATTACTTGTTGGTTATTACTGCATTGTCGGAACTGGAAGCATAAGCATTTCGCTACACTCGCATTAACATCTGCTAACCATGTGTATGTGACAAATAAAATTTGATTTGATTTTGATTTGATTTGATTTTGTTTTGATTTGATTTTGATTTGATTTGAAATATGATATACAATAGGATATACACAATAGGTATATATGCTATGTCAAATATGAATGTATTTACGATATAAACTGAGTAGTGTCTTGGTCGTGCAGTTAAGAAAATAGGATATACTAGGAGCAGTAGATGTGAGGGAGGGGTGAGGAAGTGGGAGCTGGGCTTCTGTTAGCTCCTGTTCTAATCCCATAATAATCACAGGTATGTGCCTGGGGAAATAAGGGAGAATAGGAGCCATGTGGCACAGGGGCCAACACCACAAACATACTCTATTTAGGAACTCTACAACACACATACACATTCACAAATGCACGAACACACGCATGTATGAACGCGTACAACATTTTGAGGAGGTGCTACGTTCATAAGGAAACAGTCCTGATCACACCTGCTTTCTTTGTTGTGTTGCTGGGGAACACCCCTGCAGCACAAACGTTGAACTATTTTCAACTTTGGGCCCCTGAACTTGAACTCATTGTGAAACCAGACAAAGTGTCTCTCTGATGTTGTGTCTCTGCTCTATTTGTTCAGTAAGTGATCTAGGTTTAGACACTGATGCCCAGATAACCATGTTGTGGTTCTGTGTAACTGACACCCTGTGACGAATGTATGGAAACCCCTTTTGTGATGTCACACAGTGCTCCGCTCCTCTGACATTCCACCCCACTTCCTGTTCATTAACGCATCACCTTCTTCCTGCGAAGTCACAGTGTCTCTTCCAGACAGGTACCCTAACACACTGTTGATGGAGTGAGTCATATCCTGGTGGGGCATACAGTAGGAAACGACTGGGCACAACTGTGAAAAGGTTCTCCCACACAAATCAGAGAGGAGAGAGAGAGAGAGAGAGAGAGGGAGAGACAGAGAGAGGGAGAGACAGAGAGAGAGAGGGAGAGAGAGAGAGCGAGAGGGGGGGCAATAAATATGGTGTGTGTGTTTCTGAGGGCCTTATACTGTATTTACAGCAGTGTTACACAGATGGTATATACAATGCGTAGTTACATCATCAACTACTAGTAGTATAGCAGTTAAATGGCCAGAGAAAGGAACAAACAGTATCTCCTGAGCATAAAGGTCCAGATCTCTTGACAGGGGCAGTACTATCCTCCAGCCACCACTGCTTCTACTCTACTGATGCTAATAGCGCTGAGAGGTGTGTGTAAGGAGGCGGAGAGTGATCCATTTCTGGCACTGAGCACTGTGATTTATGGCGTTCTTAATGAGTCTCTCTCCCTGTGTGTGTTGGAGAGGCTTCTTGAGTTACAGTTCCTCCTCTCTGTCTTGGCCCAGGCCTGCAATAACACTCAGAGTGGTGTATGTAAATACACACCCTGGGTTCCGCACCACGTATATGCTAGGTGGCACTTTTAAGACAAACAGAAATGGAGAGAGAGAGCGACAGAGAAAGAGAGAGAGCATTAACATAAGAAAAAACAGCTGTGCTGAGCTGGACTGCTGTCGAGGGTTGTAGCAGCATCAGACATAGCAACATAAGGTCTAAAATGTGTGTGTGTGTGTGTGTGTGTGTGTGTGTGTGTGTGTGTGTGTGTGTGTGTGTGTGTGAGTGTGTGTGTGTGTTACAGTGTATATGACGGCAGAGTGCAGTTCTGTTTCAGAGTGGGGGTGTTTGGTTTGGCACATGCCAGGCTTCAGCATGGCAATCGAGAGAGCCGTCCAACCTTACAACCACACAGCACAGCACCACTCTGCACTCTATATACTCTACAATGCTACACCCAGTCGTCTTCACATTGTATCTCAACTGGTGAGAATGTTCCCTTACAGGAGGTTTGTACTTCCTCTGAGTGACATGCACTTTCTACAGCACTTCTCTGTGCCCTAGGACAGGTATGGGAGCCTTTCCAGCCTTTCTCAGACAAAGGCCTTGAGGCTGATATGTAAAGATTAATAATAACAAGCTGTCATGTCTTGTTATGTCTGTTCCTGTCCTTTCTCTTCACTCTGTCTCTCTCTGCTGGTCTTTTTAGGTTACCTTCTCTGTCTCTCATTCCTCAGCTGTTCTACATCTCCTCTAACTAGCTCATTCACTCGTTCCCACCTGTTCTCTCTTCCCCTCTGATTAGGTCTCTATTTCTCTCTGTTCCTGCTACTTTCAGTGTCTGATTCTTGTTTGTGTTTTTTGATGCCAGAAGCAAGCTGTCGTCTCGTTTGCTTCCACCTTGTCCTATCCTGTCGGAGTCTGCCTGGCAGGTGCATCCTGCATTATACTACGTTATTTTGTTCCATTGTCTACGTTGGAAGAGGATTTATGCCATTCCTGTTTTTCATTAAAGAACTCTGTTTTCTGTTAAAACCGCTTTTGGGTCTTCACTCAAGTACATAACAGAAGAATCAGACCAAGAATGGACCCAGCGGCTCCGGACCTTTTCACTCCGCCTCGTCGAGATCCAGGGAGCGATGCTAGGCAGACACGAGGGAGGAATTGTCTGCTGCTCGACATGCCGTTGAGACCCTGGCCGTCCAAGTCTCCGACCTCACAAGACAGGTTCACCAACTCCACCTCGATCCACCGCCCACTTCCAGGGTTTCCGAGTCTCCGGAGCCCAGGATCAACAACCCGCCGTGTTACTCTGGGGAGCCCACTGAGTGCCGCTCATTCCTCACTCAGTGTGATGTGGTGTTCTCTCTCCAGCCCAACACTTACTCCAGGAGCGCAGCCCGTATCGCCTACGTCATTTCTCTCCTTACCGGACGGGCGCGTGAGTGGGGCACGGCAATCTGGGAGGCGAGGGCTGAGTGTATTAACCAGTATCAGGACTTTAAGGAGGAGATGATACGGGTTTTTGACCGTTCTGTTTTTGGAGAGGAGGCTTCCAGGGCCCTGTCTTCCCTATGTCAGGGGAATCGATCCATAACGGATTATTCTATTGAGTTTCGCACTCTCGCTGCCTCTAGTGACTGGAACGAGCCGGCTTTGCTCGCTCGTTTTCTGGAGGGTCTCCTTGTCGAGGTTAAGGATCAGATCCTCTCCCGGGAGGTTCCTTCCAGTCTGGACTCCTTAATAGCTCTCGCTATTCGCATAGAGCGACGGTTTGATCTTCGTCGCCGAGCTCGTGGAAAGGAGCTCGCGTTCTCCGTTGCTCCCTCTCCACATCACTGCCACCTGCCGCATCACTGCCACCCTCCTCCGCCGGCTCGGATGCTGAGCCTATGCAGCTGGGGGTATCCGCATCTCGGCCAAGGAGAAGGAACGGAGAATCACCAATCGCCTCTGTCTCTACTGCGGCTCCGCTGGTCATTTTGTCACCTCATGTCCAGTAAAGCCAGAGCTCATCAGTAAGAGGAGGGCTACTGGTGAGCGCAACTACTCAGGCCTCTCCTTCTGGATCACGCACTACCTTTCGGTCCATCTCCGCTGGCCCGGCTCATCTGCTTCCTGCAGTGCCTTGATAGACTCTGGGGCGGAGGGCTGTTTTATGGACGAGACCTGGGCTCGGGAACATGACATTCCTCTCAGACAGTTAGGGGAGCCCACGGCCTTGTTCGCTTTAGATGGTAGTTCTCTCTCCAAGATTCAGCGTGAGACGCTGCCTTTAAC
The DNA here is from genome assembly GCF_036934945.1 of Oncorhynchus masou masou. Lineage (NCBI taxonomy): Eukaryota > Metazoa > Chordata > Actinopteri > Salmoniformes > Salmonidae > Oncorhynchus > Oncorhynchus masou. The sequence continues at coordinate 157,076 of NW_027002682.1, read as the reverse complement.
CCTCACTGTCTCTGGTAATCATAGCGAAACCATTTCTTTTTTAATTTTTCGTTCACCTTTTACACCTGTTGTTTTGGGTCATCCCTGGCTAGTGCGCCATAACCCTTCTATTAATTGGTCTAGTAATACTATCCTATCCTGGAATGTTTCTTGTCATGTGACCTGTTTAATGTCTGCTATCCCTCCTGTTTCCTCTGTCTCTTCTTCACAGGAGGAGCCTGGCGATTTGACAGGGGTGCCGGAGGAGTATCACGATCTGCGCACGGTGTTCAGTCGTTCCAAGGCCACTTCTCTCCCTCCACACCGGTCGTATGACTGTAGTATTGATCTCCTTCCGGGAACTACTCCCCCCGGGGTAGATTATACTCTCTGTCGGCTCCCGAACGTAAGGCTCTCGAGGATTATTTGTCGGTTTCGCTCGACGCCGGTACCATAGTCTCCTCCTCCTCCCGCCGGAGCGGGTTTTTTGTTCAGAAGAAGGACGGGTCCCTGCGCCCATGCGTGGATTATCGAGGCTGAATGACATAACAGTTAAGAATCGTTATCCGCTTCCTCTTATGTCTTCAGCCTTCGAGATCCTGCAGGGAGCCAGGTTTTTCACCAAATTGGACCTTCGTAACGCCTACCATCTCGTGCGCATCAGGGAGGGGGACGAGTGGAAGACGGCGTTTAACACTCCGTTAGGGCACTTTGAATACCGGGTTCTTCCTTTCGGCCTCGTTAACGCTCCAGCTGTCTTTCAGGCACTAGTTAACGCGTCCTGAGAGACATGCTGAACATTTTTGTTTTCGTTTACATGGACGATATCCTGATTTTTTCTCCGTCTCTCTCGATTCATGTTCAGCACGTGCGACGTGTCCTCCAGCGCCTTTTGGAGAACTGTCTTTATGTGAAGGCTGAGAAGTGCATTTTTCATGCCGCCTCTGTCCCTTTTCTCGGTTCCGTTATTTCCGCTGAGGGCATTAAGATGGATCCCGCTAAGGTCCAGGCTGTCATTGATTGGCCCGTTCCTAAGTCACGCGTCGAGCTGCAGCGCTTTCTGGGCTTCGCTAATTTCTATCGTCGTTTCATCCGTAATTTCGGTCAGGTGGCAGCTCCCCTCACAGCCCTTACTTCTGTTAAGACGTGCTTTAAGTGGTCCATTTCCGCCCAGGAGCTTTTGATCTTCTTAAGAATCGTTTTACATCCGCTCCTATTCTTGTTACACCTGACATCTCTAGACAGTTTGTTGTTGAGGTTGACGCGTCAGAGGTGGGCGTGGGAGCCATTCTCTCTCAGCGCTCTCTCTCTGACGGCAAGGTCCATCCTTGCGCGTTTTTCTCTCATCGCTTATCGCCGTCAGAACGTAACTATGATGTTGGTAATCGCGAACTGCTCGCCATCCGCTTAGCCCTAGGCGAATGGCGACAGTGGTTGGAGGGCGACCGTTCCTTTTGTCGTTTGGACTGACCATAGGAACCTTGAGTACATCCGTTCAGCCAAACGACTTAATGCGCGTCAGGCTCGTTGGGCTCTGTTTTTCGCTCGTTTCGAGTTTGTTATTTCTTATCGTCCGGGCTCAAAAAACACCAAGCCTGATGCTTTATCTCGTCTCTTCAGTTCTTCTGAGGTCTCCACCGACCCCGAGGGGATTCTCCTGACGGGCGTGTTGTCGGGTTGACTGTCTGGGGAATTGAGAGGCAGGTAAAGCAAGCACTCGCTCACACTCCGTCGCCGCGAGCTTGTCCTAGGAACCTTCTGTTCGTTCCCGTTCCTACTCGTCCGGCCGTTCTTCAGTGGGCCCACTCTGCCAAGTTAGCCGGCCACCCCGGCGTTCGGGGTACGCTCGCTTCCATTCGCCAGCGTTTCTGGTGGCCCACTCGGGAACGTGACGCGCGTCGATTTGTCGCCGCTTGTTCGGTCTGCGCGCAGACTAAATCTGGGAACTCTCCTCCTGCCGGCCGTCTCAGACCGCTTCCCATTCCCTCTCGACCGTGGTCTCACATCGCTTTAGATTTTATCACCGGACTGCCTTCATCAGCGGGGAAGACAGTTATTCTTACGGTTGTCGATAGATTCTCTAAGGCGGCTCATTTCATTCCTCTCGCTATGCTCCCTTCTGCTAAGGAGACGGCTCAGATCATTATCGAGAATGTTTTCCGAATTCATGGCCTTCCGTCTGACGTCGTTTCCGACAGAGGCCCGCAGTTCACGTCTCAATTTTGGAGGGAGTTTTGCCGTTTGATTGGGGCTTCCGTCAGTCTCTCGTCCGGCTTTCATCCCCAGTCTAACGGTCAAGCCGAACGGGCCAATCAGACTGTTGGTCGCATTTTACGCAGTCTTTCTTTTCGTAACCCTGCGTCTTGGTCAGAACAGCTCCCTGGGCAGAGTACGCCCACAACTCGCTTCCCTCGTCTGCTACCGGTCTATCCCCTTTTCAGAGTAGCCTCGGGTACCAGCCTCCGCTGTTCTCATCTCAGCTCGCCGAGTCCTCGTCCCCTCCGCTCAGGCTTTTGTCCAGCGTTGCGAGCGCACCTGGAGGGGGTCAGGTCGGCACTTTGCCGTAATAGGGCGCAGACTGTGAGGGCCGCTAATAAGCGTAGGACCAAGAGTCCTAGATATTGTTGCGGTCAGAGAGTATGGCTCTCCACTCAGAACCTTCCCCTTAAGACAGCTTCTCGCAAGTTGGCCCCGCGGTTCATTGGTCCGTTCCGTATTTCTCAGGTCATTAATCCTGTCGCAGTGCGACTTCTTCTCCGCGCTATCTTCGTCGCGTTCACCCGGTCTTCCATGTCTCCTGTGTTAAGCCCGTTCTTCGCGCCCCCGCTCGTGCCGCCCCCCCCCATCCTTGTCGAGGCGCACCCATCTACAGGGTTCGTAAGATTTTGGACATGCGCCCTCGGGGCCGTGGTCATCAGTACCTAGTGGATTGGGAGGGGTACGGTCCTGAGGAGAGGAGTTGGGTTCCCTCTCGGGACGTGCTGGACCGTTCGCTGATCGATGATTTCCTCCGTTGCCGCCAGGTTTCCTCCTCGAGTGCGCCAGGAGGCGCTCGGTGAGTGGGGGGGTACTGTCATGTCTTGTTATGTCTGTTCCTGTCCTTTCTCTTCACTCTGTCTCTCTCTGCTGGTCTTTTTAGGTTACCTTCTCTGTCTCTCATTCCTCAGCTGTTCTACATCTCCTCTAACTAGCTCATTCACTCTTTCCACCTGTTCTCTCTTCCCCCTCTGATTAGGTCTCTATTTCTCTCTCTGTTCCTGCTACTTTCAGTGTCTGATTCTTGTTTGTGTTTTTTGATGCCAGAAGCAAGCTGTCGTCTCGTTTGCTTCCACCTTGTCCTATCCTGTCGGAGTCTGCCTGGCAGGTGCATCCTGCATTATACTACGTTCTTTTGTTCCATTGTCTACGTTGGAAGAGGATTTATGCCATTCCTGTTTTTTCATTAAAGAACTCTGTTTTCTGTTAAACCGCTTTTGGGTCTTCACTCAAGTACATAACACAAGCAGTGATACTATCAAGAGCAGTGATACTATCAAGAGCAGTGATACTATCAAGAGCAGTGATACTATCAAGAGCTGTGATACTATCAAGAGCTGTGATACTATTAAGAGCAGTGATACTATCAAGAGCAGTGATACTATCAAGAGCAATGATACTATTAAGAGCAGTGATACTATCAAGAGCAGTGTGCGGGTTTCTTCTTTTTTCTCATCCGTGTCTTTTGAGTGGCATTTCTATAGTGCCAACGTTGAATGTCTTGTAGTCAATGTAGCACCCTCTAGCTCTCTCTCAGTGGAACTGCAGAGCATAAAGTGTGTTTGTGTGTTCATGCATACCTGTGTGTAGATGTGTGTAAGTGTGTGTTTGTGCGCCCATAATTTTTGTGTGTGTACGTGTGAGAGAAGGGTTGCGTGGTTACAGCGGGGTATGATTCAGTATTAATGAACCGTCACGTAGGCCTACTCTGCAAACTGAACAACAGTCTCACATAGACCCCCACTCTGGACTCTCTCTTTCATCCGCTCATGGTGGGGATTTATAGAGTGACCATGTTCACACTGAGGTGGGATGTGTTAAGAGACATCTAAGGAATGCAGGTCAAGTCTTCCATCGTAAATTCACAGAGTGAATGTGTCATGTTTGGTCAAAACAACGTATTCAACCAATGGAAGTTGTGATGGCAAAGTAGTTTTCACATCTGTATTTCCATTTGAGAGGGATGTGGTGAGTGAGTGAGTGAGTGAGTGAGTGAGTGAGTGAGTGAGTGAGTGAGTGAGTGAGTGAGTGAGTGAGTGAGTGAGTGAGTGAGTGAGAGAGAGAGAGAGAGAGAGAGAGAGAGAGAGAGAGACATAGAAACAGAGGTCAGGATCAGATGAGCTCCTGCATTTTTCAGCATTTTCTTAAAAAAAAGATAGATTAGGAGTTAGATGAACTGATTTTGGACGGAATTACGGAATCACCTGGGAGGTTAACAACTACCAAGGATTTATTACCCTATACAGCAAATTCTCTGGAAAACAACAGAAACCTGAAAACACCATCCAACCTGGCACTGAGTGAGTAATGTTTAGTCTGAAACTATATTTTATTTCCAAAAGCCTAGAAGAAAAATACACAACATTACTTTATAAGGACTGAATTCTAACATAATTCTGCCAAGCTTGACATAGCTTCAACTAGCACTGACGTGTCAAGTGAGGTGCCAAAGACCATTAGCCCAACAATGGCAGGAGAGTCACACAGTCTACCCCAACCAAATGGAGAGGCCTTAGAAGCTCCCTCCCGCTGTTCAGAGGTAATTAAAATACAGTACCTTGTGCATGTAAAGAATGATAAGGCAAGAAAAGATTACAAAATGAAGCTCCTTATGGAAAATCAAGAGACACTTTTTGCTGACTATTACAAAAAATGGGAACATCAGCAACCTTATCTTCACACAAACCATCCCCTGGCATGGCACAGTGCTATATTAGCACACTACCCCTTTGTTAAGAGAGGGGGGTTAACGAGGGGTGGAAACTCAGAATACTTGATAACGAGGACGAGTCAGGTAATATATTGATAACGAGTCAGGTAATATAAATATCTATAAGTCTGGAACAGTAATGGTACAGGGTAACCCCAAACAGTTTCAGCTGGACTTTCACCTAATCAAAGAATTAGCCCAGCAGGAGAAGCTCTCCCTTCATAAAGATACCCCCACCCCGAGCGGGTCAGACCAGACCTCTTCATTATGTAACCCCACAGACAAGCAGCCCCCAGAGGAGAGTCAACCTCCCAGCACAGATTACCACTCCCTCATTGAAATGAAGGACAAATTCACCCAGCTGGAGGTAAGGCAGGTGGAGCTGGAACAGCAGGTGATTACACTTCAGTCAGCACAGACCCAGACAACAGTCCAGCACAACAACACCCCTTTAACCAGACCCGGAGAGCTGGAGGTGGACAGAGACATTTCTGCACTCTGGACTGTGGTGAGACAACTTCAACAGGAGAAAGAGCAGAATCAGGAGAAGAACAGAGCATTAGAGGAGAGGATCAGACTGCTGGTGGAGGAGAGGATGAGGGGGATGGAGGAGAGGGTGAGGGGGACGGAGGAGAGGTTGAGGGGGTCGGTGTGTGACAGAGAACAACCCACTAGAGAGGTGGCCACCCCCACAGAGAAGCCAGCAGAACAGCCCACCTCAGCACCTGACAAAAGTCTCAACACCACAGCAGAACAGTCCACACCAGACCCTGACCATAGAGTCGACATAACAGCAGAACAGACAAATGAAGAACCACAAGCCCAGCGGCTCTCACCCCCTCTGAGCACCTACCCCTGTCAGCCACCCTGATAGCCCTTCTGACAACCCACTCACACCCACTGAGGACAAACACAAGACACAGATTGTACTACTTATGGACTCAAATGGGAAATATATAGAAGAAAAAAAACTTTCTCCCAAACACAGTGTGTCTAAACTCTGGTGTCCAAACACCCAGCGTGCCCTCGACCTTCTGTCTGAGGACCAACTAGGTTCACCCAGCCACATAATAATACACACAGGCACAAACGACCTGAGAGCACAGCAGGAAAGGGTGGCCACAGCACTGAAGGGAGTGATTGAAAAGGCTTCTTCTACTTTCCCCAATGCACAATCTCCACCCTGCTACCACGAAAAGACTTCCACCCTGCCACAATAAAGCGGGTAAACGCAAGTATTTCCGTGACTGTGCCTCAAAACCAAATGTTTTCCTGGCCACCCTGGACTTGAACAGCCTCTATGACCAGGTCCACCTCTACAAGGCAGCAGTGCCCACCTTTGCCCGGACTCTAAAGGACATCGCTCTCAAACGTATCTCCAACACTTCACACAGGAGAAACAGATCAATAGACACCCCACCCAGACCAGCGAGACACCCTCCCAGACCTGCAGGACCCCCCCCTGGACCTACACATAAAGGACCCACGCCAAGAGGAATTATATCCAGACCACAGTACACCCAGACACATCCACACCCCCAACCCAACCCAACCAATCAACACCCCCACGTCAACCATGCCCACACCCCATTTAGGCCCCCTCAGATCAGACCTATGCCACTCCTGCCCACCCCATGCACCCCACCCCGCAAAGAGGGCCTCAACATGGAATCCACACATACGCCCAGGTAGTGAGTGGGCAAACAGTCCCAACCCCCACTCGTATATCCCATTTAGCAGACGCTTTTGTCCAAAGCGCCATGCTCTACCGACGGGAAGCCACACAGGACCCTGGCATGTACCAGATGCTCAGCAGGCTCTGCTCACACTTACTGGCCTGAGGCCAAACCACGACCAACAACATTGGACACTCTATGGAACAAAAGCCTTCACTATATTATCCTGGAATATCCAAGACCTGAGGTCATCTGCCTTTGGCCTGAAGAGCAGAAACCCGGACTTCACCAAAGAAATCGGTAATACAGACATTGTCATCCTGCAAGAAACCTGGTATAGAGGAGACAGACCCACTGGATGCCCTCTAGGTTACAGAGAGCTGGTAGTCCCATCCACCAAACTACCAGGTGTGAAACAGGGAAGGGACTCAGGGGGTATGCTAATTTGGTATAGAGCAGACCTAACTCACTCCATTAAATTAATCACAACAGGAACAATCTACATTTCGCTAGAAATTCAAAAGGAAATTATCCTATCAGAGAAAAATGTCCTCCTGTGTGCTACCTATATCCCTCCTTCTAGAATCCCCATATTTTAACAAAGACAGCTTCTCCATCCTGGAGGGGAAATCAATCATTTCCAGGCCCAGGGACATGTACTAGTCTGTGGCGACCTAAATGCTAGAACCGGACAAGAACCTGACACCCTCAGCACACAGGGGGACAAACACCTGCCTGGAGGTGACAGCATTCCCTCCCACATATGCCCCCTAGGCTCAACTGTGACAACATAACCAACAAAAATGGGTCACATCTCCTGCAGCTCTGTCGCACGCTGGGTATGTACATAGTCAATGGTAGACTTCGAGGGGACTCCTATGGTAGGTACACCTATAGCTCATCTCTTGGCAGTAGTACTGTAGACTACTTTATCACTGACCTCAACCCAGAGTCTCTCAGAGCGTTCATAGTCAGCCCACTGACACCCCTATCAGACCACAGCAAAATCACAGTCTACTTAAACAGAGCAATACTCAATCATGAGGCATCAAAGCCAAAGGAAGTAAGTAACATTAAGAAATGCTATAGATGGAAGGAATGCAGTTTGGAAACCTACCAAAAAAACAATTAGGCAACAACAAATTCAATCCCTTTTAGACAATTTCCTGGGTAAAACGTTCCACTGTAATAGTGAAGGTGTAAACTTGTCAGTAGAAAATCTTAACAGTATATTTGACCTCTCAGCTTCCCTATCAAATCTAAAATCTCAAATGCCTTCACTATGGTGAATCACTAAAACAATACAGAAATACACTATGGAAAAAGAAGGAACAGCATGTCAGAAATCAGCTCAATGTAATTGAAGAATCCATAGACTCTCACCACTTCTGGGAAAATTGGAAAACACTAAACAAACAACAACACAAACAATTATCTATCCAAAATGGAGATGTATGGTAAACCACTTCTCCAATCTTTTTGTTCTTATAACAAAGAATAAAGAGCAAAAACATATACATGATCAAATACAGATCTTAGAATCAACTATTAAAGACTACCAGAACCCACTGGATTCTCCAATTACATTGAATGAGTTACAGGACAAAATAAAAACCCTCCAACCCAAAAAGGCCTGTGGTGTTGATGGTATCCTCAATGAAATGATCAAATATACAAACAACAAATTCCAATTGGCAATACTAAAACTCTTTAACATCATCCTTACCTCTGGCATCTTCCCCAATATTTGGAACCAAGGACTGATCACCCCAATCCACAAAAGTGGAGACAAATTTGACCCCAATAACTACCGTGGAATGTGTGTCAACAGTAACCTTGGGAAAATCCTCTGCATTATCATTAACAGCAGATGAATGAAAATGAAAACAATGTACTGAGCAAATGTCAAATTGGCTTTTTACCAAATTACCGTACAACAGACCATGTATTCACCCTGCACACCCTAATTGACAACCAAACAAATCAATACAAAGGCAAAGTCTTCTCATGCTTTGTTGATTTCAAAAAGCCTTCGACTCAATTTGGCATGAGGGTCTGCTATACAAACTGATGGAAAGTGGTGTTGGGGTAAAACATACAACATTATAAAATCCATGTACACAAACAACAAGTGTGCGGTTAAAATTGGCAAAAAACACACACATTTCTTCACACAGGGTCATAGGGTGAGACAGGGATACAGCTTAAGCCCCACCCTCTTCAACATATATATCAACGAATTGGCGCAGGCACTAGAAAAGTCTGCAGCACCCGGCCTCACCCTACGAGAATCCGAAGCCAAATGTCTGCTGTTTGCTGATGATCTGGTGCTTCTGTCACCAACCAAAGAGGGCCTAGAGCAGCACCTAGATCTTATGCACAGATTCTGTCAGACCTGGGCCCTGACAGTAAATCTCAGTAAGACCAAAATAATGATGTTCCAAAAAGGTCCAGTCACCAGGACCACAAATACAAATTCCATCTAGACACTGTTGCCCTAGAGCACACAAAAAACTATACATACCTTGGCCTAAACATCAGCGCCACAGGTAACTTCCACAAAGCTGTGATTTATCTGAGAGACAAGGCAAGAAGGGCATTCTATGCCATCAAAAGGAACATACATTTCAACATACCAATTAGGATTTGGCTAAAATAATACTTGAATCAGTCATAGATCCCATTGCCCTTTATGGTTGTGAGGTCTGGGGTCCGCTCACCAACCAAGACTTCACAAAATGGGACAAACACCAAATTGAGACTCTGCACGCAGAATTCTGCAAAAATATCCTCCGTGTACAACGTAGAACACCAAATAATGCATGCAGAGCAGAATTAGGCCGATACCCACTAATGATCAAAATCCAGAAAAGAGCCGTTAAATTCTATAACCACCTAAAAGAAAACGATTCCCAAACCTTCCACAACAAAGCCATCACCTACAGAGAGATGAACCTGGAGAAGAGTCCCCTAAGCAAGCTGGTCCTGGGGCTCTGCTCACAAACACACCCTACAGAGCCCCAGGACAGCAGCACAATTAGACCCAACCAAATCATGAGAAAACAAAAAGATAATTCCTTGACACATTGGAAAGAATTAACAAAAAAACAGAGCAAACTAGAATGCTATTTGGCCCTACACAGAGAGTACACAGTGGCAGAATACCTGACCACTGTGACTGACCCAAAATTAAGGTAAGCTTTGACTATGTACAGACTCAGTGAGCATAGCCTTGCTATTGAGAAAGGCCGCCGTTGGCAGACATGGCTCTCAAGAGAAGACAAGAGGTGGAAACTGAACTGCACTTCCTAACCTCCTGCCCAATGTATGACCATATTTGAGAGACATATTTCCCTCAGATTACACAGATCCACAAAGAATTTGAAAACAAATCCAACTTTGAAAAACTCCCATATCTACTGGGTGAAATTCCACAGTGTGCCATCACAGCAGCAAGATTTGTGACCTGTTGCCACGAGAAAAGGGCAACCAGTGAAGAACACACACCATTGTAAATACAACCCATATTTATGCTTATTTATTTTATCTTGTGTCCTTTACCATTTGTACATTGTTAAAACACTGTATATATATATATAATATGGCATTTGTAATGTCTTTATTGTTTTGAAACTTCTGTATGTGTAATGTTTACTGTTAATTTGTATCGTTTATTTCACTTTATATATTCACTTTATATATTATCTACCTCACTTGCTTTGGCAATGTTAACACATGCTTCCCATGCCAATAAAGCCCTTGAATTGAATTGAATTGAGAGAGAGAGAGGAATGTGGTGAGAGAGAGAGAGAGAGAAGAGAGAGAGAGAGAGAGAGAGGATGTGGTGAGGGAGAGAGACCCTATGTGGCTCTGATCAAATGGAATGCTCTGAGAATAGGGTGACACAGAGCTTGTTTCTGTTTGTCCCTCCAGTTCAGTCTCATGATGTTTGATGTTTATATCAGCAGAGAGTGTGACAGTGAGAGGTTCTCTTCATTTTCAGTGACCCTGACCCCATAGTGCCTGTGATGACCGAAACAAACTGTTATATCCTGCCTTGTTGGCCCTGTCCGGGGGTATTGTCGGACGGGGCCACAGTGTCTCCTGACCCCTCCTGTCTCAGCCTCCAGTAATTATGCTGCAGTAGTTTATGTGTCGGGGGCTGGGGTCAGTCTGTTATATCTGGAGTACTTATCCTGTCTTATCCGGTGTCCTGTGTGAATTTAAGTATGCTCCCTCTAATTCTCTCTTTCTCTCTACTCTCAGGGGACCTGAGCCCTAGGACCATGCCACAGGACTACCTGGCCTGATGACTCCTTGCTGTCCCCAGTCCACCTGGTCGAGCTGCTACTCTAGTTTCAACTGTTCTGCCTGCGGTTATGGAACCCTGACCTGTTCACTGAACGTGCTACCTGTCCCTGACCTGCTGTTTTGGACTCTCTCTACCGCACCTGCTGTCTCTAACTCTGAATGATCGGCTATGAAAAGCCAACTGACATTTACTCCTGAGGTGCTGACCTGTTGCACCCTCTACAACCACTGTGATTATTAATATTTGACCCTGCTGGTCATTTATGAACGTCCGAACATATTGGCCATGTTCTGTTATAATCTCCACCCGGCACAGCCAGAAGAGGACTGGCCACCCCTCATAGCCTGGTTCCTCTCTAGGTTTCTTCCTAGGTTCCTGCATTTCTAGGGAGATTTTCTACACCTGCATTGCTTGCTGTTTGGGGTTTAAGCTGGGTTTCTGTACAGCACTTTGAGACATCAGCTGATGTAAAAGGGCTTTATAAAAACATTTGATTGATTATTACCTACTCAGATTCTCTCTCCCAACCTCCAGCTAGCTATCTCCCCCTTTCTCTCAATCTTTCTCTTTTCCTATCCCTCCACCTCTCTCTTCTATCTCTCCATCCATCTCTTTTCCTCTCTTCTTTCTGTCAATTTCTCAATGTTCTTCTCCCTTCCACCTCTCCCTTTTCCTCACTCTTCCATCTATCCATCTCTTTCTATCTCTCCCTCAAGATAAACCAACCAACCCGCCGTGGAACTCAAGCCTTACCTCTCCGCCACAGAGCACCCAGAGCTGTATACATAAAAACAAGGTGGGTTTGACATAGTTGAAACACACAGGACAGTTTAAAGGACCAGTGTGTTTACCTTATCCCCTCTCTACTGCACTCTAACATGCCAACTACTTCCTAATTCAATTACAACTTGAAAGCTGCAAAGTGGGAATCAAGGACATTGACAAACACTCTCAAAGGGGATTATCCATCGGCAAACTTAGGCTGGTGTTGCGGAGGTGGTTTGCATGGTGAGTGACCTTAACAGGGACTTGAAAACTCATTTTTGCTCCCAGGGTTAATATCTAGGCTCTAGCCTGGACAACTCAAGACTGTAGTTCAAGGGTAAACAGCTCCACTCTTCAAGGGCCACAGCCATAATTACTTTGGTCCTTGCCTTTTAAGGGACTGAACTGTACCTGGGAAACGACCAGCTCTCTCCAAGCTTTAGGTGCCATGAAGGAAGGACATCCAGCAGGAATACAGAACTCAAGAGCCTGGGTTGTTCACCCTCAGTTTAGATGCCCTCCTCAGGGACACCGTAGAAGGCCGGCTTCAGTATCAGTGGAGCTGCGTTCAGTGGGTTGTGTTCAGTGGGTTGTGTTCAGAGCCACCTTACTGTAGCCCAGTGCAGCAGAGTCAGCAGGGCTCATATGGAGGATATTAGCTGCTCTGCTGTGTACCCTGTTACAACCAGCAGAGACACACATTGCTGCTCTGCTGTGTACCCTGTTACAACCAGCAGAGACACACACTGCTACTCTGTTGTGTACCCTGTTACAACCAGCAGAGACACACACTGCTGCTCTGCTGTGTACCCTGTTACAACCAGCAGAGACACACACTGCTGCTCTGCTGTGTACCCTGTTACAACCAGCAGAGACACACACTGCTACTCTGTTGTGTACCCTGTTACAACCAGCAGAGACACACACTGCTGCTCTACTGTGTACCCTGTTACAACCAGCAGAGACACACACTGCTGCTCTGTTGTGTACCCTGTTACAACCAGCAGACACACACACTTTTACTCTGCTGTGTACCCTGTTACAACCAGCAGAGACACACACTGCTGCTCTGTTGTGTACCCTGTTACAACCAGCAGAGACACACACACTGCTGCTCTGCTGTGTACCCTGTTACAACCAGCAGAGACACACACTGCTGCTCTGCTGTGTACCCTGTTACAACCAGCAGAGACACCCACTGCTGCTCTGCTGTGTACCCTGTTACAACCAGCAGAGACACACACTGCTGCTCTGCTGTGTACCCTGTTACAAGCTAGCCCTAGATGCTACCGAAACCACAGCCTGTTAACCTCTGGACCAGACACACACAGACACACACACACACACACACACACACACACACACACACACACACACACACACACACACACACACACACACACACACACACACACACACACACACACACACACACACACACACACACACACACACACACACACACACACACACACACACACACACACACACACACACAGGGCTGAGGGGAACACACCCCTGGAACATGAATGTAATGTAGAGTTCAGTAATACCTCTGATTACTGGGTAAACTGATACAGTGTAATACATAGCAGTTATCACATCTATCATCATTTGTGCTTTGTTAACACAGATGGTTTGTTGTGCAGATCATGACAGTGGTAATGTGAAAAGCCTGATTGCTTGCCGTGCTGCTGCCCTCAATGCATCCTTTACATCCTGTCTTGGGCTGACTCTCTACCCTGGTCTCTGTTGGTTCTCTGCTGTTCTCATCTGTCTTGGGCTGACTCTCTACCCTGGTCTCTGTTGGTTCCTGGTCTCTGTCTTGGACTTTCTACCCTGGTCTGTGTTGGTTCTCTGCTGTTCTCATCTGTCTTGGGCTGATTCTCCCTGGTCCTGGTCTCTGTCTTGGGCTGACTCTCTACCCTGGTCTCTGTTGGTTCTGTTCGTCTGTCTTGGGCTGACTCTCTACCCTGGTCTCTGTTGGTTCTCTCTGCTGGTTCTCTGTCTGTCTTGGGCTCTCTGTCTTGGGCTGTCTTGGGCTGTTCTCTCTCTACCCTGGTCTCTGTTGGTTCTCGTCTGTCTTGGGCTGACTCTCTACCCTGGTCTCTGTTGGTTCTCTGCTGTTCCTATCTGTCTTGGGCTGACTCTCTACCCTGATCTCTGTTGGTTCTCTGCTGTTCCTATCTGTCTTGGGCTGACTCTCTACCCTGGTCTCTGTTGGTTCTCTGCTGTTCTCATCTGTCTTGGGCTGACTCTCTACCCTGATCTCTGTTGGTTCTCTGCTGTTCTCCGCTGTCTTGGGCTGACTCTCTACCCTGGTCTGTGTTGGTTCTCTGCTGTTCTCATATGTCTTGGGCTGACTCTCTACCCTGATCTCTGTTGGTTCTCTGCTGGTTCTCATCTGTCTTGGGCTGACTCTCTACCCTGGTCTCTGTTGGTTCTCTGTCTGTCTTGGGCTGACTCTCTACCCTGGTCTCTGTTGGTTCTCGTCTGTCTTGGGCTGACTCTCTACCCTGATCTCTGTTGGTTCTCTGCTGTTCTCCTCTGTCTTGGGCTGACTCTCTACCCTGGTCTCTGTTGGTTCTCTGCTGTTCTCATCTGTCTTGGGCTGACTCTCTACCCTGATCTCTGTTGGTTCTCTGCTGTTCTCCTCTGTCTTGGGCTGACTCTCTACCCTGGTCTGTGTTGGTTCTCTGCTGTTCTCATCTGTCTTGGGCTGACTCTCTACCCTGGTCTCTGTTGGTTCTCGTCTGTCTTGGGCTGACTCTCTACCCTGGTCTCTGTTGGTTCTCGTCTGTCTTGGGCTGACTCTCTACCCTGTCTTGGGCTGTCTGTCTTGGGCTGACTCTCTACCCTGGTCTCTGTTGGTTCTCGTCTGTCTTGGGCTGACTCTCTACCCTGATCTCTGTTGGTTCTCTGCTGTTCATCTGTCTTGGGCTGACTCTCTACCCTGGTCTCTGTTGGTTCTCTGCTGTTCTCCTCTGTCTTGGGCTGACTCTCTACCCTGGTCTCTGTTGGTTCTCTGACTCTCTACCCTGTTCTCTCGTCTGTCTTGGGCTGACTCTCTACCCTGGTCTGTGTTGGTTCTCTGCTGTTCTCCTCTGTCTTGGGCTGACTCTCTACCCTGATCCTGGTCTCTGTCTTGGTACCCTGGTCTCTGTTGGTCTGTCTTGGGCTGACTCTCTACCCTGGTCTCTGTTGGTTCTCTGCTGTTCCTATCTGTCTTGGGCTGACTCTCTACCCTGGTCTCCTGGTCTCTGTCTTGGGCTGACTTTCTACCCTGGTCTCTGTTGGTTCTCTGCTGTTCTCATCTGTCTTGGGCTGACTCTCTACCTCGGTCTCTGTTGGTTCTCGTCTGTCTTGGGCTGACTCTCTACCCTGGTCTCTTTTGGTTCTCGTCTGTCTTGGGCTGACTCTCTACCCTGGTCTCTGTTGGTTCTCGTCTGTCTTGGGCTGACTCTCTACCCTGGTCTGTGTTGGTTCTCTGCTGTTCTCCTCTGTCTTGGGCTGACTCTCTACCCTGGTCTCTGTTGGTTCTCTGCTGTTCTCATCTGTCTTGGGCTGACTCTCTACCCTGGTCTCTGTCTTGGACTCTCTACCCTGGTCTCTGTCTGTCTTGGGCAGACTCTCTACCCTGATCTCTGTTGGTTCTCTGCTGTTCTCCGCTGTCTTGGGCTGACTCTCTACCCTGGTCTGTGTTGGTTCTCTGCAGTTCTCATCTGTCTTGGGCTGACTCTCTACCCTGATCTCTGTTGGTTCTCTGCTGTTCTCATCTGTCTTGGGCTGACTCTCTACCCTGATCTCTGTTGGTTCTCTGCTGTTCTCCTCTGTCTTGGGCTGATTCTCTACCCTGGTCTCTGTTGGTTCTCGTCTGTCTTGGGCTGACTCTCTACCCTGGTCTCTGTTGGTTCTCTGCTGTTCTCATGTGTCTTGGGCTGACTCTCTACCCTGGTCTCTGTTGGTTCTCTGCTGTCTTGGGCTGACTCTCTACCCTGATCTCTGTTGGTTCTCTGCTGTTCTCATCTGTCTTGGGCTGACTCTCTACCCTGGTCTCTGTTGGTTCTCTGCTGTTCTCATCTGTCTTGGGCTGACTCTCTACCCTGGTCTCTGTTGGTTCTCGTCTGTCTTGGGCTGACTCTCTACCCTGGTCTCTGTTGGTTCTCTGCTGTTCCTATCTGTCTTGGGCTGACGCTCTACCCTGGTCTCTGCTGGTCTCGTCTGTCTTGGGCTGACTTTCTACCCTGGTCTCTGTTGGTTCTCTGCTGTTCTCATCTGTCTTGGGCTGACTCTCTACCCTGATCTCTTTTGGTTCTCGTCTGTCTTGGGCTGACTCTCTACCCTGGTCTCTTTTGGTTCTCGTCTGTCTTGGGCTGACTCTCTACCCTGGTCTCTGTTGGTTCTCGTCTGTCTTGGGCTGACTCTCTACCCTGGTCTGTGTTGGTTCTCTGCTGTTCTCCTTTGTCTTGGGCTGACTCTCTACCCTGGTCTCTGTTGGTTCTCTGCTGTTCTCATCGGTCTTGGGCTGACTCTCTACCCTGGTCTCTGTTGGTTCTCGTCTGTCTTGGGCTGACTCTCTACCCTGATCTCTGTTGGTTCTCTGCTGTTCTCCGCTGTCTTGGGCTGACTCTCTACCCTGGTCTGTGTTGGTTCTCTGCTGTTCTCATCTGTCTTGGGCTGACTCTCTACCCTGATCTCTGTTGGTTCTCTGCTGTTCTCATCTGTCTTGGGCTGACTCTCTACCCTGATCTCTGTTGGTTCTCTGCTGTTCTCCTCTGTCTTGGGCTGATTCTCTACCCTGGTCTCTGTTGGTTCTCGTCTGTCTTGGGCTGACTCTCTACCCTGGTCTCTGTTGGTTCTCTGCTGTTATCATGTGTCTTGGGCTGACTCTCTACCCTGGTCTCGGTTGGTTCTCTGCTGTCTTGGGCTGACTCTCTACCCTGGTCTCTGTTGGTTCTCTGCTGTTCTCATCTGTCTTGGGCTGACTCTCTACCCTGGTCTGTGTTGGTTCTCTGCTGTTCTCCTCTGTCTTGGGCTGACTCTCTACCCTGTTCTCTGTTGGTTCTCTGCTGTTCCTATCTGTCTTGGGCTGACTCTCTACCCTGGTCTCTGTTGGTTCTCGTCTGTCTTGGGCTGACTCTCTACCCTGGTCTCTGTTGGTTCTCGTCTGTCTTGGGCTGACTCTCTACCCTGGTCTCTGTTGGTTCTCGTCTGTCTTGGGCTGACTCTCTACCCTGATCTCTGTTGGTTCTCTGCTGTTCTCCTCTGTCTTGGGCTGACTCTCTACCCTGGTCTGTGTTGGTTCTCTGCTGTTCTCATCTGTCTTGGGCTGACTCTCTACCCTGATCTCTGTTGGTTCTCTGCTGTTCTCATCTGTCTTGGGCTGACTCTCTACCCTGATCTCTGTTGGTTCTCTGCTGTTCTCCTCTGTCTTGGGCTGATTCTCTACCCTGGTCTCTGTTGGTTCTCGTCTGTCTTGGGCTGACTCTCTACCCTGATCTCTGTTGGTTCTCTGGTCTCTCTGTCTTGTTGGTTCTCTGCTGTTCTCATCTGTCTTGGGCTGACTCTCTACCCTGGTCTCTGTTGGTTCTCTGCTGTTCTCTGTCTTGGGCTGACTCTCTACCCTGGTCTCTGTTGGTTCTCTGCTGTTCTCATCTGTCTTGGGCTGACTCTCTACCCTGGTCTCTGTTGGTTCTCTGCTGTTCTCATCTGTCTTGGGCTGACTCTCTACACTGGTCTCTGTTGGTTCTCTGCTGTTCTCATCTGTCTTGGGCTGACTCTCTACCCTGGTCTCTGTTGGTTCTCGTCTGTCTTGGGCTGACTCTCTACCCTGGTCTCTGTTGGTTCTCTGTCTGCTTCTCATCTGTCTTGGGCTGTTCTACCCTGTCTTGGGCTGTCTTGGGCTGACTCTACCCTGGTCTCCTGGTTCTCTGCTGTTCTCATCTGTCTTGGGCTTCTACCCTGGTCTGTGTTGGTTTCTGTTCTCATCTGTCTTGGGCTGACTCTCTACCCTGGTCTCTGTTGGTTCTCTGCTGTTCTCATCTGTCTTGGGCTGACTCTCTACCCTGGTCTCTGTTGGTTCTCTGCTGTTCTCTCTGTCTTGGGCTGACTCTCTACCCTGGTCTCTGTTGGTTCTCGTCTGTCTTGGGCTGACTCTCTACCCTGATCTCTGTTGGTTCTCTGTCTTGTCTTGGGCTGACTCTCTACCCTGGTCTCTGTTGGTTCTCTGCTGTTCTCATCTGTCTTGGGCTGACTCTCTACCCTGATCTCTGTTGGTTCTCTGCTGTTCTCATCTGTCTTGGGCTGACTCTCTACCCTGATCTCTGTTGGTTCTCTGCTGTTCTCCTCTGTCTTGGGCTGATTCTCTACCCTGGTCTCTGTTGGTTCTCGTCTGTCTTGGGCTGACTCTCTACCCTGGTCTCTGTTGGTTCTCTGCTGTTCTCCTCTGTCTTGGGCTGACTCTCTACCCTGGTCTGTGTTGGTTCTCTGCTGTTCTCATCTGTCTTGGGCTGACTCTCTACCCTGATCTCTGTTGGTTCTCTGCTGTTCTCATCTGTCTTGGGCTGACTCTCTACCCTGGTCTCTGTTGGTTCTCTGCTGTCTGTCTTGGGCTGACTCTCTACCCTGGTCTCTGTTGGTTCTCTGCTGTTCTCATCTGTCTTGGGCTGACTCTCTACCCTGGTCTCTGTTGGTTCTCTGCTGTTCTCTCTGTCTTGGGCTGACTCTCTACCCTGGTCTCTGTTGGTTCTCGTCTCTCTTGGGCTGACTCTCTACCCTGATCTCTGTTGGTTCTCTGCTGTTCTCATCTGTCTTGGGCTGACTCTCTACCCTGGTCTCTGTTGGTTCTCTGCTGTTCTCATCTGTCTTGGGCTGACTCTCTACCCTGGTCTCTGTTGGTTCTCTGCTGTTCTCATCTGTCTTGGGCTGACTCTCTACCCTGATCTCTGTTGGTTCTCTGCTGTTCTCCTCTGTCTTGGGCTGATTCTCTACCCTGGTCTCTGTTGGTTCTCGTCTGTCTTGGGCTGACTCTCTACCCTGGTCTCTGTTGGTTCTCTGCTGTTCTCATGTGTCTTGGGCTGACTCTCTACCCTGGTCTCTCTGTCTTGGTCTGACTCTCTACCCTGGTCTCTGTTGGTTCTCTGCTGTTCTCCTCTGTCTTGGGCTGACTCTCTACCCTGGTCTCTGTTGGTTCTCGTCTGTCTTGGGCTGACTCTCTACCCTGGTCTCTGTTGGTTCTCTGCTGTTCTCTATCTGTCTTGGGCTGACTCTCTACCCTGATCCTGGTCTCTGCTGTTCTCTCTGTCTTGGGCTGACTCTCTACCCTGGTCTCTGTTGGTCTCTCTGTTCTCTGCTCTCTGTCTTGGGCTGTTCTATCTGTCTTGGGCTGACTCTCTACCCTGGTCTCTGTTGGTTCTCTGTCTCTGTTGGTTCTCTGCTGTTCTCTGTCTTGGGCTGACTGACTCTCTACCCTGGTCTCTGTTGGTTCTCTGCTGTTCTCATCTGTCTTGGGCTGACTCTCTACCCTGGTCTCTGTTGGTCTCTGTCTTGGGCTGACTCTCTACCCTGGTCTCTCCTGGTTCTCTGTCTTGGGCTGACTCTCTACCCTGGTCTCTGTTGGTTCTCGTCTGTCTTGGGCTGACTCTCTACCCTGGTCTCTGTTGGTTCTCTGCTGTTCTCCTCTGTCTTGGGCTGACTCTCTACCCTGGTCTCTGTTGGGTTCTCATCTGTCTTGGGCTGACTTCTACCCTGGTCTCTGTTGGTTCTCTGCTGTTCTCATCGGTCTTGGGCTGACTCTCTACCCTGGTCTCTGTTGGTTCTCGTCTGTCTTGGGCTGACTCTCTACCCTGATCTCTGTTGGTTCTCTGCTGTTCTCTATCTGTCTTGGGCTGACTCTCTACCCTGGTCTCTGTTGGTTCTCTGCTGTTCTCATCTGTCTTGGGCTGACTCTCTACCCTGATCTCTGTTGGTTCTCTGCTGTTCTCATCTGTCTTGGGCTGACTCTCTACCCTGATCTCTGTTGGTTCTCTGCTGTTCTCCTCTGTCTTGGGCTGATTCTCTACCCTGGTCTCTGTTGGTTCTCGTCTGTCTTGGGCTGACTCTCTACCCTGGTCTCTGTTGGTTCTCTGCTGTTATCATGTGTCTTGGGCTGACTCTCTACCCTGGTCTCTGTTGGTTCTCTGCTGTCTTGGGCTGACTCTCTACCCTGGTCTCTGTTGGTTCTCTGCTGTTCTCATCTGTCTTGGGCTGACTCTCTACCCTGGTCTGTGTTGGTTCTCTGCTGTTCTCCTCTGTCTTGGGCTGACTCTCTACCCTGGTCTCTGTTGGTTCTCTGCTGTTCCTATCTGTCTTGGGCTGACTCTCTACCCTGGTCTCTGTTGGTTCTCGTCTGTCTTGGGCTGACTCTCTACCCTGGTCTCTGTTGGTTCTCGTCTGTCTTGGGCTGACTCTCTACCCTGGTCTCTGTTGGTTCTCGTCTGTCTTGGGCTGACTCTCTACCCTGGTCTCTGTTGGTTCTCTGCTGTTCTCCTCTGTCTTGGGCTGACTCTCTACCCTGGTCTGTGTTGGTTCTCTGCTGTTCTCATCTGTCTTGGGCTGACTCTCTACCCTGATCTCTGTTGGTTCTCTGCTGTTCTCATCTGTCTTGGGCTGACTCTCTACCCTGATCTCTGTTGGTTCTCTGCTGTTCTCCTCTGTCTTGGGCTGATTCTCTACCCTGGTCTCTGTTGGTTCTCGTCTGTCTTGGGCTGACTCTCTACCCTGGTCTCTGTTGGTTCTCTGCTGTTCTCATCTGTCTTGGGCTGACTCTCTACCCTGGTCTCTGTTGGTTCTCTGCTGTTCTCATCTGTCTTGGGCTGACTCTCTACCCTGGTTTGTGTTGGTTCTCTGCTGTTCTCCTCTGTCTTGGGCTGACTCTCTACCCTGGTCTCTGTTGGTTCTCGTCTGTCTTGGGCTGACTCTCTACCCTGGTCTCTGTTCCTATCTGTCTTGGGCTGACTCTCTACCCTGGTCTCTGTTGGTTCTCTGCTGTTCCCGTCTGTCTTGGGCTGACTCTCTACCCTGGTCTCTGTTGGTCTCATCTGTCTTGGGCTGACTCTCTACCCTGGTCTCTGTTGGTTCGTCTGTCTTGCTTCTCTATCTGTCTTGGGCTGACTCTCTACCCTGGTCTGTGTTGGTTCTCTGCTGTTCTCATCTGTCTTGGGCTGACTCTCTACCCTGATCTCTGTTGGTTCTCTGCTGTTCTCATCTGTCTTGGGCTGACTCTCTACCCTGATCTCTGTTGTTCTCTGCTGTTCTCCTCTGTCTTGGGCTGATTCTCTACCCTGGTCTCTGTTGGTTCTCGTCTGTCTTGGGCTGACTCTCTACCCTGGTCTCTGTTGGTTCTCTGCTGTTCTCATCTGTCTTGGGCTGACTCTCTACCCTGGTCTCTGTTGGTTCTGGTTCTCATCTGTCTTGGGCTGACTCTCTACCCTGGTCTGTGTTGGTTCTCTGCTGTTCTCCTCTGTCTTGGGCTGACTCTCTACCCTGGTCTCTGTTGGTTCTCGTCTGTCTTGGGCTGACTCTCTACCCTGGTCTCTGTTGGTTCTCTGCTGTTCCTATCTGTCTTGGGCTGACTCTCTACCCTGGTCTCTGTTGGTTCTCTGCTGTTCCCGTCTGTCTTGGGCTGACTCTCTACCCTGGTCTCTGCTGGTCTCATCTGTCTTGGGCTGACTCTCTACCCTGGTCTCTGTTGGTTCTCTGTCTTGTTCTCATACCCCTGTCTTGGGTCTCATCTGTCTTTCTCTACCCTGGTCTCTGTTGGTTCTCATCTGTCTTGGGCTGACTCTCTACCCTGGTCTCTGTTGGTTCTCGTCTGTCTTGGGCTGACTCTCTACCCTGGTCTCTGTTGGTTCTCGTCTGTCTTGGGCTGACTCTCTACCCTGGTCTGTGTTGGTTCTCTGCTGTTCTCCTCTGTCTTGGGCTGACTCTCTACCCTGGTCTCTGTTGGTTCTGTCTGTCTTGGGCTGACTCTCTACCCTGGTCTCTGTTGGTTCTCTGCTGTTCCTATCTGTCTTGGGCTGACTCTCTACCCTGGTCTCTGCTGGTCTCGTCTGTCTTGGGCTGACTTTCTACCCTGGTCTCTGTTGGTTCTCTGCTGTTCTCATCTGTCTTGGGCTGACTCTCTACCTCGGTCTCTGTTGGTTCTCGTCTGTCTTGGGCTGACTCTCTACCCTGGTCTCTTTTGGTTCTCGTCTGTCTTGGGCTGACTCTCTACCCTGGTCTCTGTTGGTTCTCGTCTGTCTTGGGCTGACTCTCTACCCTGGTCTGTGTTGGTTCTCTGCTGTTCTCCTCTGTCTTGGGCTGACTCTCTACCCTGGTCTCTGTTGGTTCTCGTCTGTCTTGGGCTGACTCTCTACCCTGGTCTCTGTTGGTTCTCTGCTGTTCTCCTCTGTCTTGGGCTGATTCTCTACCCTGGTCTCTGTTGGTTCTTGTCTGTCTTGGGCTGACTCTCTACCCTGGTCTCTGTTGGTTCTCTGCTGGTCTCATCTGTCTTGGGCTGACTCTCTACCCTGGTCTCTGTTGGTTCTCTGCTGTTCCTATCTGTCATGGGCTGACTCTCTACCCTGGTCTCTGTTGGTTCTCTGCTGTTCCCGTCTGTCTTGGGCTGACTCTCTACCCTGGTCTCTGCTGGTCTCATCTGTCTTGGGCTGACTCTCTAACCTGGTCTGTGTTGGTTCTCTGCTGTTCTACTCTGTCTTGGGCTGACTCTCTACCCTGGTCTCTGTTGGTTCTCGTCTGTCTTGGGCTGACTCTCTACCCTGGTCTCTGTTGGTTCTCTGCTGTTCCTATCTGTCTTGCTGACTCTCTACCCTGGTCTCTGCTGGTCTCGTCTGTCTTGGGCTGACTTTCTATTCCTGTAAACCTGGTCTCTGTTGGTTCTCTGCTGTTCTCATCTGTCTTGGGCTGACTCTCTACCTCGGTCTCTGCTGGTCTCGTCTGTCTTGGGCTGACTCTCTACCCTGGTCTCTGTATGTTCTACCCTGGTCTATGTTCCAATCACGTGGCTGACTCTCTTACTTGTTCTCTGCTGTTCCTGTCTGTCTTGGTCTGACTCTCTACCCTGGTCTCTTCTGTCTTGGGCTGACTCTCTACCCTGGTCTCTATTGGTTCTCGTCCATCTTGGGCTGATTCTCTACCCTGGTCTATGTTGGTTCTTGTCTGTCTTGGGCTGACTCTCTACCCTGGTCTCTGCTGGTCTCGTCTGCCCTGGTCTCTGTTGGTTCTCGTCTGTCTTGGGCTGACCTCTACCCTGGTCTCTGATGGTTCTCGTCTGTCTTGGGCTGACTCTCTACCCTGGTCTCTTTTGGTTCTCGTCTGTCTTGGGCTGACTCTCTACCCTGGTCTCTGTTGGTTCTCGTCTGTCTTGGGCTGATTCTCTACCCTGGTCTCTGTTGTTCCACATACAGTAACTCATCTATGGATGGGAGAGTTGAGTTCAGGCTTTCTGATACAGTGCTGAATCCCATATGAACTCTGAGCATCCAGGGTTGCCTAATGCCTCTCCCTGTACCCACATCCAATCTCACCAGTGTTAGAAGATGTCATTAGAATGAGAGAGGGAAATGTGTCAGGCTTTCAGGTGCAACATCTACAGTTGGAGCCTGTATCATGTGTCATGGTTAGACTGGCTGTGTGTGTTATTATAGGACACTAGCAGAGAGAAGATTTAAACTTCGCTTTTCCAACTGTGGGTTCTACACTTGGACAGCAACCCTTATAGAGAGTTCTGCTGTAAACCTATCTCTGGTCACACACACGCACACAGCATACACACACAGATGGACACACATCTCACACACACACACACACACTACACACACACACACACACACATACAGACACACACACACACACACTGGTCTCTACAGTGGACAGCTATAGACAGATGGATACATTCACTGGTCTCACACAGTGGACACACTACACAGACATGACAGCTTGTCATTCCCCAGGTCCCAGTAGATTCTTATTTCTGGACAGAGTAATGTTGAAGTCATTATCTAACTAACATAGAGTGGACAGCTGTAGAAAACAAACAGCCGTCAGAGACAACTGAACCAGTCTGACGGCTGTTTGATCACATTTATTGTGACGGTTTCTGGCCAAGGCCCAAATCTCACAGCTTTTTAATTTATGTTAAGAGATGGTTAGATCACTGGTCTCTACAGTGGACAGCTATATAGAGATGGTTATATCATCACTGGTCTCTACAGTGGACAGCTATAGAGAGATGGATACATTCACTGGTCTCTACAGTGGACAGCTATAGAGAGATGGATACATCATCACTGGTCTCTACATTGGACAGCTATAGAGAGATGGTTACATTCACTGGTCTCTACATTGGACAGCTGTAGAGAGATGGATACATTCACTGGTCTCTACAGTGGACAGCTATAGAGTGATGGATACATTCACTGGTCTCTACGTTGGACAGCTATAGAGAGATGGTTACATCATCACTGGTCTCCACAGTGGCCAGCTATAGAGAGATGGTTAGATCATCACTGGTCTCTACATTGGACAGCTATAGAGAGATGGATACATTCACTGGTCTCCACAGTGGACAGCTATAGAGAGATGGATACATCATCACTGGTCTCTACATTGGACAGCTATAGAGAGATGGTTACATCATCACTGGTCTCTACAGTGGACAGCTATAGAGAGATGGATACATTCACTGGTCTCTACATTGGACAGCTGTAGAGAGATGGATACATTCACTGGTCTCTACAGTGGACAGCTATAGAGTGATGGATACATTCACTGGTCTCTACATTGGACAGCTATAGAGAGATGGTTACATCATCACTGGTCTCCACAGTGGCCAGCTATAGAGAGATGGTTAGATCATCACTGGTCTCTACATTGGACAGCTATAGAGAGATGGATACATTCACTGGTCTCTACATTGGACAGCTAAAGAGAGATGGATACATTCACTGGTCTCTACAGTGGACAGCTATATAGAGATGGTTATATCATCACTGGTCTCTACAGTGGACAGCTATACAGAGATGGTTACATCATCACTCGTCTCTACAGTGGACAGCTATAGAGAGATGGTTACATCATCACTGGTCTCTACAGTGGACAGCTATAGAGAGATGGTTACATCATCACTGGTCTCTACAGTGGACAGCTATAGAGAGATGGTTACATCATCACTGGTCTCTACATTGGACAGCTATAGAGAGATGGATACATTCACTGGTCTCTACAGTGGACAGCTATAGAGAGATGGAAACATTCACTGGTCTCTACAGTGGACAGCTATAGAGAGATGGTTACATCATCAATGGTCTCCACAGTGGCCAGCTATAGAGAGATGGTTAGATCATCACTGGTCTCTACATTGGACAGCTATAGAGAGATGGTTACATCATCACTGGTCTCTACAGTGGACAGCTATAGAGAGATAGATACATTCACTGGTTTCTACAGTGAACAGCTATAGAGAGATGGATACATTCACTGGTCTCTACAGTGAACAAATATAGAGAGATGGATACATGCACTGGTCTCTACATTGGACAGCTATAGAGAGATGGATACATTCACTGGTCTCTACATTGGACAGCTATAGAGAGATGGATACATTCACTGGTCTCTACAGTGGCCAGCTATAGAGAGATGGTTACATCATCACTGGTCTCTACATTGGACAGCTATAGAGAGATGGTTACATCATCACTGGTCTCTACAGTGGACAGCTATAGAGAGATGGATACATTAACTGGTCTCTACATTGGACAGCTGTAGAGAGATGGATACATTCACTGGTCTCTACAGTGGACAGCTATAGAGAGATGGAAACATTCACTGGTCTCTACAGTGGACAGCTATAGAGAGATGGTTACATCATCAATGGACTCTACAGTGGACAGCTATAGAGAGATGGATACATTCACTGGTCTCTACATTGGACAGCTATAGAGAGATGGTTACATCATCACTGGTCTCTACAGTGGACAGCTATAGAGAGATAGATACATTCACTGGTTTCTACAGTGAACAGCTATAGAGAGATGGATACATTCACTGGTCTCTACAGTGAACAAATATAGAGAGATGGATACATGCACTGGTCTCTACAGTGGACAGCTATAGAGAGATGGATACATTCACTGGTCTCTACATTGGACAGCTATAGAGAGATGGATACATTCACTGGTCTCTACAGTGGACAGCTATAGAGAGATGGTTACATCATCACTGGTCTCCACAGTGGCCAGCTATAGAAATATGGTTACATCATCACTGGTCTCTACAGTGGACAGCTATATAGAGATGGTTACATCATCACTGGTCTCTACATTGGACAGCTATAGAGAGATGGATACATTCACTGGTCTCTACAGTGGACAGCTATAGAGAGATGGAAACATTCACTGGTCTCTACAGTGGACAGCTATAGAGACATGGTTACATCATCAATGGTCTCTACAGTGGACAGCTATAGAGAGATGGATACATCATCACTGGTCTCTACATTGGACAGGTGTAGAGAGTTGGATACATTCACTGGTCTCTACAGGGGACAACTGTAGAGAGATGGTTACATCATCACTGATCTCTACAATGGACAGCTATAGAGAGATGGTTACATCATCACTGGTCTCTACATTGGACAGCTACAGAGAGATGGTTACATCATCACTGGTCTCTACAGTGGACAGCTATAGAGAGATGGATACATTCACTGGTCTCTACAGTGGACAGCTTTAGAGAGATGGTTACATCATCACTGATCTCTACAGTGGACAGCTATAGAGAGATGGTTACATCATCACTGATCTCTACAGTGGACAGCTATAGAGAGATGGTTACATCATCACTGGTCTCTACAGTGGACAGCTATAGAGAGATGGTTACATCATCACTGGTCTCTACATTGGACAGCTATAGAGAGATGGTTACATCATCACTGGTCTCTCCATTGGACAGCTAGAGAGATGGTTACATCATCACTGGTCTCTACAGTGGTCAGCTATAGAGAGATGGATACATTAACTGGTCTCTACATTGGACATCTGTAGAGAGATGGATACATTCACTGATCTCTACATTGGACAGCTATAGAGAGATGGATACATTCACTGGTCTCTGCAGTGGACAGCTATAGAGAGATGGATACATTCACTGGTCTCTACAGTGGACAGCTTTAGAGAGATGGTTACATCATCACTGATCTCTACAGTGGACAGCTATAGAGAGATGGTTACATCATCACTGGTCTCTACAGTGGACAGCTATAGAGAGATGGATAGATTCACTGGTCTCTACAGTGGTCAGCTATGGAGAGATGGTTACATCATCACTGGTCTCTACAGTGGACAGCTATAGAGAGATGGATACATTCACTGGTTTCTACAGTGAACAGCTATAGAGAGATGGATACATTCACTGGTCTACAGTGAACAGCTATAGAGAGATGGATACATTCACTGGTCTCTAAGTGAACAAAGAGAGATGGATACATGCACTGGTCTCTACATTGGACAGCTATAGAGAGATGGATACATTCACTGGTCTCTACATTGGACAGCTATAGAGAGATGTATACATTCACTGGTCTCTACAGTGGACAGCTATAGAGAGATGGTTACATCATCACTGGTCTCCACAGTGGCCAGCTATAGAGAGATGGTTACATCATCACTGGTCTCTACAGTGGACAGCTATATAGAGATGGTTACATCATCACTGGTCTCTACAGTGGACAGCTATATAGAGATGGTTACATCATCACTGGTCTCTACAGTGGACAGCTATAGAGAGATGGTTACATCATCACTGGCCTCTACATTGGACAGCTATAGAGAGATGGATACATTCACTGGTCTCTACAGTGGACAGCTATAGAGAGATGGAAACATTCACTGGTCTCTACAGTGGACAGCTATATAGAGATGGTTACATCATCACTGGTCTCTACAGTGGACAGCTATAGAGAGATGGTTACATCATCACTGGTCTCTACAGTGGACAGCTATAGAGAGATGGTTACATCATCACTGGCCTCTACATTGGACAGCTATATAGAGATGGAAACATTCACTGGTCTCTACAGTGGACAGCTATAGTGAGATGGTTCCATTTACATTACATTTAAGTCATTTAGCAGACGCTCTTATCCAGAGCGACTTACAAATTGGTGAATTCACCTTCTGACATCCAGTGGAACAGCCACTTTACAATAGTGCATCTAAATCATTTAAGGGGGGGGTGAGAAGGATTACTTTATCCTTTCCTAGGTATTCCTTGAAGAGGTGGGGTTTCAGGTGTCTCCGGAAGGTGGTGATTGACTCCACTGTCCTGGCGTCGTGATCGAGTTTGTTCCACCATTGGGGGGCCAGAGCAGCGAACAGTTTTGACTGGGCTGAGCGGGAACTGTACTTCCTCAGTGGTAGGGAGGCGAGCAGGCCAGAGGTGGATGAACGCAGTGCCCTTGTTTGGGTGTAGGGCCTGATCAGAGCCTGGAGGTACTGGGGTGCCGTTCCCCTCACAGCTCCGTAGGCAAGCACCATGGTCTAGTAGCGGATGCGAGCTTCAACTGGAAGCCAGTGGAGAGAGCAGAGGAGCGGGGTGACGTGAGAGAACTTGGGAAGGTTGAACACCAGACGGGCTGCGGCGTTCTGGATGAGTTGTAGGGGTTTAATGGCACAGGCAGGGAGCCCAGCCAACAGCGAGTTGCAGTAATCCAGACGGGAGATGACAAGTGCCTGGATTAGGACCTGTGCCGCTTCCTGTGTGAGGCAGGGTCGTACTCTGCGGATGTTGTAGAGCATGAACCTACAGGAACGGGCCACCGCCTTGATGTTAGTTGAGAACGACAGGGTGTTGTCCAGGATCACGCCAAGGTTCTTAGCGCTCTGGGAGGAGGACACAATGGAGTTGTCAACCGTGATGGCGAGATCATGGAACGGGCAGTCCTTCCCCGGGAGGAGGAGCAGCTCCGTCTTGTCGAGGTTCAGCTTGAGGTGGTGATCCGTCATCACACTGATATGTCTGCCAGACATGCAGAGATGCGATTCGCCACCTGGTCATCAGAAGGGGGAAAGGAGAAGATTAATTGTGTGTCGTCTGCATAGCAATGATAGGAGAGACCATGTGAGGTTATGACAGAGCCAAGTGATTTGGTGTATAGCGAGAATAGGAGAGGGTCTAGAACAGAGCCCTGGGGGACCCCAGTGGTGAGAGCGCGTGGCGAGGAGACAGATTCTCGCCACGCCACCTGGTAGGAGCGACCTGTCAGGTAGGACGCAATCCAAGCGTGGGCCGCGCCGGAGATGCCCAACTCGGAGAGGGTGGAGAGGAGGATCTGATGGTTCACAGTATCGAAGGCAGCCGATAGGTCTAGAAGGATGAGAGCAGAGGAGAGAGAGTTAGCTTTAGCAGTGCGGAGCGCCTCCGTGATACAGAGAAGAGCAGTCTCAGTTGAATGACTAGTCTTGAAACCTGACTGATTTGGATCAAGAAGGTCATTCTGAGAGAGATAGCGGGAGAGCTGGCCAAGGACGGCACGTTCAAGAGTTTTGGAGAGAAAAGAAAGAAGGGATACTGGTCTGTAGTTGTTGACATCGGAGGGATCGAGTGTAGGTTTTTTCAGAAGGGGTGCAACTCTCCCTCTCTTGAAGACTGAAGGGACGTAGCCAGCGGTCAGGGATGAGTTGATGAGCGAGGTGAGGTAAGGGAGAAGGTCTCCGGAAATGGTCTGGAGAAGAGAGGAGGGGATAGGGTCAAGCGGGCAGGTTGTTGGGCGGCCGGCCGTCACAAGAAGCAAGATTTGGAGAGAGAGGGGAGAAAGAGGTCAGAGCACAGGGTAGGGCAGTGTGAGCAGAACCAGCGGTGTCGTTTGACTTAGGAAACGAGGATCGGATGTCGTCGACCGTCTTTTCAAAATGGTTGACGAAGTCATCTGCAGAGAGGGAGGAGGGGGGAGGGGGAGGAGGATTCAGGAGGGAGGAGAAGGTGGCAAAGAGCTTCCTAGGGTTAGAGGCAGATGCTTGGAATTTAGAGTGGTAGAAAGTGGCTTTAGCAGCAGAGACAGAGGAGGAAAATGTAGAGAGGAGGGAGTGAAAGGATGCCAGGTCCGCAGGGAGGCGAGTTTTCCTCCATTTCCGCCGGCTGCCCGGAGCACTGTTCTGTGAGCTCGCAATGAGTCGTCGAGCCACGGAGCGGGAGGGGAGGACCGAGCCGGCCTGGAGGATAGGGGACATAGAGAGTCAAAGGATGCAGAAAGGGAAGAGAGGAGGGTTGAGGAGGCAGAATCAGGAGATAGGTTGGAGAAGTTATGAGCAGAGGGAAGAGATGATAGGATGGAAGAGGAGAGAGTAGCGGGGGAGAGAGAGCGAAGGTTGGGACGGCGCGATACCATCCGAGTAGGGGCAGTGTGGGAAGTGTTGGATGAGAGCGAGAGGGAAAAGGATACAAGGTAGTGGTCGGAGACTTGGAGGGGAGTTGCAATGAGGTTAGTGGAAGAACAGCATCTAGTAAAGATGAGGTCGAGCGTATTGCCTGCCTTCTGAGTAGGGGGTGAAGGTGAGAGGGTGAGGTCAAAAGAGGAGAGGAGTGGAAAGAAGGAGGCAGAGAGGAATGAGTCAAAGGTAGATGTGGGGAGGTTAAAGTCGCCCAGGACTGTGAGAGGTGAGCCGTCCTCAGGAAAGGAGCTTATCAAGGCATCAAGCTCATTGATGAACTCTCCGAGGGAACCTGGAGGGCGATAAATGATAAGGATGTTAAGCTTGAAAGGGCTGGTAACTGTGACAGCATGGAATTCAAAGGAGGCGATAGACAGATGGGTAAGGGGAGAATGAGAGAATGACCACTTGGGAGAGATGAGGATCCCGGTGCCACCACCCCGCTGACCAGAAGCTCTC
The DNA here is from genome assembly GCF_036934945.1 of Oncorhynchus masou masou. Classification (NCBI taxonomy): domain Eukaryota; kingdom Metazoa; phylum Chordata; class Actinopteri; order Salmoniformes; family Salmonidae; genus Oncorhynchus; species Oncorhynchus masou. The sequence continues at coordinate 126,455 of NW_027002682.1, read as the reverse complement.
GGGGTGTGCGAGAACACGTGGGCGGACGAAGAGAGAGCAGTAGGAGTAGCAGTGTTATCTGTGGTGATCCATGTTTCCGTCAGTGCCAAGAAGTCGAGGGACTGGAGGGAGGCATAGGCTGAGATGAAGTCTGCCTTGTTGGCCGCAGATCGGCAGTTCCAGAGGCTACCGGAGACCTGGAACTCCACGTGGGTCGTGCACGCTGGGACCACCAGATTAGGGTGGCCGCGGCCACGCGGTGTGGAGCGTTTGTATGGTCTGTGCAGAGAGGAGAGAACAGGGATAGATAGACACATAGTTGACAGGCTACAGAAGAGGCTACGCTAATGCAAAGGAGATTGGAATGACAAGTGGACTACACGTCTCGAATGTTCAGAAAGTTAAGCTTACGTAGCAAGAATCTTATTGACTAAAATGATTGAAATGATACAGTACTGCTGGAGTAGGCTAGCTGGCAGTGGCTGCGTTGTTGACTTTGTAGGCTAGCTGGCAGTGGCTGCGCTGTTGACACTACACTAATCAAGTCGTTCCGTCGAGTGTAATAGTTTCTACAGTGCTGCTATTCGGGGCTAGCTGGCTAGCTGGCTAGCTAGCAGTGTTGATTACGTTACGTTAAAAGAACGACAATAGCTGGCTAGCTAACCTAGAAAATCGCTCTAGACTACACAATTGTCTTAGATACAAAGACGGCTATGTAGCTAGCTAGCTACGATCAAACAAATCAAACCGTTGTACTGTAATGAAGTGAAATGAAAATGTGATACTACCTGTGGAGCGAAGCGGAATGTTGACCGGGTTGTTGAAGTTCTATTCAGTAGATCATCAATGGTCTCTACATTGGACAGCTATAGAGAGATGGTTACATCATCACTGGTCTCTACATTGGACAGCTACAGAGAGATGGTTACATCATCACTGGTCTCTACAGTGGACAGCTATAGAGAGATGGATACATTCACTGGTCTCTACAGTGGACAGCTTTAGAGAGATGGTTACATCATCACTGATCTCTACAGTGGACAGCTATAGAGAGATGGTTACATCATCACTGGTCTCTACAGTGGACAGCTATAGAGAGATGGTTACATCATCACTGGTCTCTACATTGGACAGCTATAGAGAGATGGTTACATCATCACTGGTCTCTCCATTGGACAGCTACAGAGAGATGGTTACATCATCACTGGTCTCTACAGTGGTCAGCTATAGAGAGATGGATACATTAACTGGTCTCTACATTGGACATCTGTAGAGAGATGGATACATTCACTGATCTCTACATTGGACAGCTATAGAGAGATGGATACATTCACTGGTCTCTGCAGTGGACAGCTATAGAGAGATGGATACATTCACTGGTCTCTACAGTGGACAGCTTAGAGAGATGGTTACATCATCACTGATCTCTACAGTGGACAGCTATAGAGAGATGGTTACATCATCACTGGTCTCTACAGTGGACAGCTATCGAGAGATGGATACATTCACTGGTCTCTACAGTGGACAGCTATAGAGAGATGGATACATTCACTGGTCTCTAAATTGGACAGCTGTAGAGAGATGGATACATTCACAGGTCTCTACAGTGGACTGTTATAGAGATATGGATACATCATCACTGTTCTCTGCAGTGGACAGCTATAGAGATATGGTTACATCATCACTGGTCTCCACAGTGGCCAGCTATAGAGAGATGGTTACATCATCACTGGTCTCTACAGTGGACAGCTATAGAGAGATGGATACATTCGCTGGTTTCTACAGTGAACAGATATAGAGAGATGGATACATTCACTGGTCTCTACAGTGAACAAATATAGAGAGATGGATACATGCACTGGTCTCTACATTGGACAGCTATAGAGAGATGGATACATTCACTGGTATCTACAGTGGACAGCTATAGAGAGATGGTTACATCATCACTGGTCTCTACAGTGGCCAGCTATAGAGAGATGGTTACATCATCAATGGTCTCTACATTGGACAGCTATATAGAGATGGTTACATCATCACTGGTCTCTACAGTGGACAGCTATAGATTGATGGATACATTCACTGGTCTCTACATTGGACAGCTGTAGAGAGATGGATACATTCACTGGTCTCTACAGTGGACAGCTATAGAGAGATGGATACATCATCACTGCTCTCTACAGTGGACAGCTATAGAGAGATGGATACATCATCAGTGGTCTCTACAGTGGACAGCTTTAGAGAGATGGATACATTCACTGATCTCTACATTGGACAGCTATAGAGAGATGGTTACATCATCACTGGTCTCTACAGTGGACAGCTATAGAGAGATGGTTACATCATCACTGGTCTCCAGAGTGGCCAGCTATAGAGAGATGGTTACATCATCACTGGTCTCTACAGTGGACAGCTATATAGAGATGGTTACATCATCACTGGTCTCTACAGTGGACAGCTATAGAGAGATGGTTACATCATCACTGGTCTCTACATTGGACAGCTATAGAGAGATGGATACATTCACTGGTCTCTACAGTGGACAGCTATAGAGAGATGGAAACATTCACTGGTCTCTACATTGGACAGCTATAGAGAGATGGTTACATCATCAATGGTCTCTACAGTGGACAGCTATAGAGAGATGGATACATCATCACTGGTCTCTACATTGGACAGGTGTAGAGAGTTGGATACATTCACTGGTCTCTACAGGGGACAGCTGTAGAGAGATGGTTACATCATCACTGATCTCTACAGTGGACAGCTATAGAGAGATGGTTACATCATCACTGGTCTCTACATTGGACAGCTACAGAGAGATGGTTACATCATCACTGGTCTCTACATTGGACAGCTATAGAGAGATGGTTACATCATCACTGGTCTCTCCATTGGACAGCTACAGAGAGATGGTTACATCATCACTGGTCTCTACAGTGGTCAGCTATAGAGAGATGGATACATTAACTGGTCTCTACATTGGACATCTGTAGAGAGATGGATATATTCACTGATCTCTACATTGGACAGCTATAGAGAGATGGATACATTCACTTGTCTCTGCAGTGGACAGCTATAGAGAGATGGATACATTCACTGGTCTCTACAGTGGACAGCTTTAGAGAGATGGTTACATCATCACTGTTCTCTACAGTGGACAGCTATAGAGAGATGGTTACATCATCACTGGTCTCTACAGTGGACAGCTATAGAGAGATGGATACATTCACTGGTCTCTACATTGGACAGCTGTAGAGAGATGGATACATTCACTGGTCTCTACAGTGGACAGCTATAGAGAGATGGATACATCATCACTGGTCTCTACAGTGGACAGCTATAGAGAGATGGATACATCATCAGTGGTCTCTACAGTGGACAGCTTTAGAGAGATGGATACATTCACTGATCTCTACATTGGACAGCTATAGAGAGATGGTTACATCATCACTGGTCTCTACAGTGGACAGCTATATAGAGATGGTTACATCATCACTGGTCTCTACAGTGGACAGCTATAGAGAGATGGTTACATCATCACTGGTCTCTACAGTGGACAGCTATAGAGAGATGGTTACATTCACTGGTCTCTACAGTGGACAGCTATAGAGAGATGGAAACATTCACTGGTCTCTACAGTGGACAGCTATAGAGAGATGGTTACATCATCACTGGTCTCCACAGTGGCCAGCTATAGAGAGATGGTTAGATCATCACTGGTCTCTACATTGGACAGCTATAGAGAGATGGATACATTCACTGGTCTCTACATTGGACAGCTATAGAGAGATGGAAACATTCACTGGTCTCTACATTGGACAGCTATAGATAGATGGATACATTCTCTGGTCTCTGCAGTGGACAGCTATATAGAGATGGTTACATCATCACTGGTCTCTACAGTGGACAGCTATAGAGAGATGGATACATCATCACTCGTCTCTACATTGAACAGCTATAGAGAGATGGATACATTCACTGGTCTCTGCAGTGAACAGCTATAGAGAGATGGATGCATTCACTGGTCTCTACATTGGACAGCTATAGAGAGATGGATACATTCACTGGTCTCTACAGTGGACAGCTATAGAGAGATGGTTACATCATCACTGGTCTCCACAGTGGCCAGGTATAGAGAGATAGTTACATCATCATTGGTCTCTACAGTGGACAGCTATATAGAGATGGTTACATCATCACTGGTCTCTTCAGTGGACAGCTACAGAGAGATGGTTACATCATCACTGGTCTCAACAGTGGACAGCTATAGAGAGATGGTTACATCATCACTGGTCTCTACAGTGGACAGCTATAGAGAGATGGATACATTCACTGGTCTCTACAGTGGACAGCTATAGAGAGATGTTTACATCATCACTGGTCTCCACATTGGACAGCTATAGAGAGATGGTTACATTCACTGGTCTCTACAGTGGACAGCTATAGAGAGATGGTTACATAATCACTGGTCTCTACATTGGACAGCTATAGAGAGATGGTTACATCATCACTGGTCTCTACAGTGGACAGCTATAGAGAGATGGAAACATTCACTGGTCTCTACAGTGGACAGCTATAGAGAGTTGGTTACATCATCACTGGTCTCCACAGTGGCCAGCTATAGAGAGATGGTTAGATCATCACTGGTCTCTACATTGGACAGCTATAGAGAGATGGATACATTCACTGGTCTCTACATTGGACAGCTAAAGAGAGATGGATACATTCTCTGGTCTCTGCAGTGGACAGCTATAGAGAGATGGTTACATCATCACTGGTCTCTACAGTGGACAGCTATAGAGAGATGGATACATTCACTGGTCTCTACAGTGGCCAGCTATAGAGAGATGGTTACATCATCACTGGTCTCTACAGTGGACAGCTATAGAGAGATGGATACATTCACTGGTCTCTACATTGGACAGCTGTAGAGAGATGGATACATTCACTGGTCTCTACAGTGGACAGCTATAGAGTGATGGATACATTCACTGGTCTCTGAAGTGGACAGCTATAGAGAGATGGTTACATCATCACTGGTCTCCACAGTGGCCAGGTATAGAGAGATGGATACATCATCACTGGTCTCTTCAGTGGACAGCTATAGAGAGATGGTTACATCATCACTGGTCTCTAAGGTGAACAGCTATAGAGAGATGGATACATCATCACTGGTCTCTTCAGTGGACAGCTATAGAGAGATGGTTACATCATCACTGGTCTCTACAGTGGACAGCTATAGAGAGATGGATACATTCACTGGTCTCTACAGTGGACAGCTATAGAGAGATGGTTACATCATCACTGGTCTCCACATTGGACAGCTATAGAGAGATGGTTACATCATCACTGGTCTCTACAGTGGACAGCTATAGAGAGATGGATACATTCACTGGTCTCTACATTGGACAGCTATAGAGAGATGGATACATCCACTGGTCTCTACAGTGGACAGCTATAGAGAGATGGTTACATCATCACTGGTCTCCACAGTGGCCAGCTATAGAGAGATGGTTACATCATCACTGGTCTCTACAGTGGACAGCTATATAGAGATGGTTACATCATCACTGGTCTCTACAGTGGACAGCTATAGAGAGATGGTTACATCATCAGTGGTCTCTACATTGGACAGCTATATAGAGATGGTTACATCATCACTGGTCTCTACATTGGACAGCTATAGAGAGATGGATACATTCACTGGTCTCTACAGTGGATAGCTTTAGAGAGATGGAAACATTCACTGGTCTCTACAGTGGACAGCTATAGAGAGTTGGTTACATCATCACTGGTCTCCACAGTGGCCAGCTATAGAGAGATGGTTAGATCATCACTGGTCTCTACATTGGACAGCTATAGAGAGATGGATACATTCACTGGTCTCTACATTGGACAGCTAAAGTTAGATGGATACATTCTCTGGTCTCTGCAGTGGACAGCTATATAGAGATGGTTACATCATCACTGGTCTCTACATTGGACAGCTATAGAGAGATGGTTAGATCATCACTGTCTCTACAGTGGACAGCTGTAGAGAGATGATACATTCACTGGTCACTGGTCTACAGTGGCCAGCTATAGAGAGATGGATACATTCACTGGTCTCTACATTGGACAGCTATAGAGAGATGGTTAGATCATCACTCGTCTCTACAGTGGACAGCTGTAGAGAGATGGATACATTCACTGGTCTCTACAGTGGCCAGCTATAGAGAGATGGATACATTCACTGGTCTCTACATTGGACAGCTATAGAGAGATGGATACAGCGGAGTCAATCACCACCTTCCGGAGACACCTGAAACCCCACCTCTTCAAGGAATACCGAGGATAGGATAAGCAATCCTTCTCACCCCCCCCCCCCCTTAATGATTTAGATGCACTATAGTAAAGTGGCTGTTCCACTGGATGTCAGAAGGTGAATTCACCAATTTGTAAGTCGCTCTGGATAAGAGCGTCTGCTAAATGACTTAAAAGTAATGTAAATGGATACATTCACTGGTCTCTACAGTGGACAGCTATAGAGAGATGGTTACATGATCACTGGTCTCCACAGTGGCCAGGTATAGAGAGATGGATACATCATCATTGGTCTCTACAGTGGACAGCTAAATAGAGATGGTTACATCATCACTGGTCTCTAAGGTGAACAGCTATAGAGTGATGGATACATCATCACTGGTCTCTTCAGTGGACAGCTATAGAGAGATGGTTACATCATCACTGGTCTCAACAGTGGACAGCTATAGAGAGATGGTTACATCATCACTGGTCTCTACAGTGGCCAGCTATAGAGAGATGGTTACATCATCACTGGTCTCTACATTGGACAGCTATAGAGAGATGGTTACATCATCACTGGTCTCTACAGTGGACAGCTATAGAGAGATGGATACATTCACTGGTCTCTACATTGGACAGCTGTAGAGAGATGGATACATTCACTGGTCTCTACAGTGGACAGCTATAGAGTGATGGATACATTCACTGGTCTCTGAAGTGGACAGCTATAGAGAGATGGTTACATCATCACTGGTCTCTGCAGTGGACAGCTATAGAGAGATGGATACATCATCACTGGTCTCTACATTGGACAGGTGTAGAGAGTTGGATACATTCACTGGTCTCTACAGGGGTCAGCTATAGAGAGATGGATACATTCACTGGTCTCTACATTGGACAGCTGTAGAGAGATGGATACATTCACTGGTCTCCACAGTGGACATTTATAGAGATATGGATACATCATAACTGTTCTCTGCAGTGGACAGCTATAGAGAGATGGTTACATCATCACTGGTCTCTACAGTGGACAGCTATAGAGCGATGGTTACATCATCACTGGTCTCTACAGTGGACAGCTATATAGAGATGGATACATTCACTGATCTCTACATTGGACAGCTATAGAGAGATGGATATATTCACTGGTCTCTACAGTGGACAGCTTTAGAGATGGTTACATCATCACTGATCTCTACAGTGGACAGCTATAGAGAGATGGTTACATCATCACTGGTCTCTACAGTGGACAGCTATAGAGAGATGGATACATTCACTGGTCTCTACATTGGACAGCTGTAGAGAGATGGATACATTCACTGGTCTCTACAGTGGACATCTATAGAGAGATGGATACATTCACTGGTCTCTACATTGGACAGCTGTAGAGAGATGGATACATTCACAGGTCTCTACAGTGGACAGCTATAGAGAGATGGATACATCATCACTGGTCTCTACAGTGGACAGCTATAGAGAGATGGTTACATCATCACTGGTCTCTACGGTGGACAGCTGTAGAGAGATGGATACATTCACTGGTCTCTACAGTGGACAGCTATAGAGAGATGGATACATTCACTGGTCTCTACATTGGACAGCTGTAGAGAGATGGATACATTCACTGGTCTCTACAGTGGACAGCTATAGAGTGATGGATACATTCACTGGTCTTTGAAGTGGACAGCTATAGAGAGATGGTTACATCATCACTGGTCTCTGCAGTGGACAGCTATAGAGAGATGGATACATCATCACTGGTCTCTACATTGGACAGGTGTAGAGAGTTGGATACATTCACTGGTCTCTACAGGGGTCTGCTATAGAGAGATGGATACATTCACTGGTCTCTACATTGGACAGCTGTAGAGAGATGGATACATTCACTGGTCTCCACAGTGGACATTTATAGAGATATGGATACATCATAACTGTTCTCTGCAGTGGACAGCTATAGAGAGATGGACACATGATCACTGGTCTCTACAGTGGACAGCTATAGAGCGATGGTTACATCATCACTGGTCTCTACGGTGGACAGCTGTAGAGCGATGGTTACATCATCACTGGTCTCTACAGTGGACAGCTATATAGAGATGGATACATTCACTGATCTCTACATTGGACAGCTATAGAGAGATGGATACATTCACTGGTCTCTGCAGTGGACAGCTATAGAGAGATGGATATATTTACTGGTCTCTACAGTGGACAGCTTTAGAGATGGTTACATCATCACTGATCTCTACAGTGGACAGCTATAGAGAGATGGTTACATCATCACTGGTCTCTACAGTGGACAGCTATAGAGAGATGGATACATTCACTGGTCTCTACATTGGACAGCTGTAGAGAGATGGATACATTCACATGTCTCTACAGTGGACTGTTATAGAGAGATGGATACATCATCACTGTTCTCTGAAGTGGACAGCTATAGAGAGATGGATACATCATCACTGGTCTCTACATTGGACAGCTATAGAGAGATGGTTACATCATCACTGGTCTCTACAGTGGACAGCTATAGAGAGATGGATACATTCACTGGTCTCTACATTGGACAGCTGTAGAGAGATGGATACATTCACTGGTCTCTACAGTGGACAGCTATAGAGTGATGGATACATTCACTGGTCTCTGAAGTGGACAGCTATAGAGAGATGGTTACATCATCACTGGTCTCTGCAGTGGACAGCTATAGAGAGATGGATACATCATCACTGGTCTCTACATTGGACAGGTGTAGAGAGTTGGATACATTCACTGGTCTCTACAGGGGTCAGCTATAGAGAGATGGATACATTCACTGGTCTCTACATTGGACAGCTGTAGAGAGATGGATACATTCACTGGTCTCCACAGTGGACATTTATAGAGATATGGATACATCATAACTGTTCTCTGCAGTGGACAGCTATAGAGAGATGGTTACATCATCACTGGTCTCTACAGTGGACAGCTATAGAGCGATGGTTACATCATCACTGGTCTCTACAGTGGACAGCTATATAGAGATGGATACATTCACTGATCTCTACATTGGACAGCTATAGAGAGATGGATATATTCACTGGTCTCTACAGTGGACAGCTTTAGAGATGGTTACATCATCACTGATCTCTACAGTGGACAGCTATAGAGAGATGGTTACATCATCACTGGTCTCTACAGTGGACAGCTATAGAGAGATGGATACATTCACTGGTCTCTACATTGGACAGCTGTAGAGAGATGGATACATTCACTGGTCTCTACAGTGGACATCTATAGAGAGATGGATACATTCACTGGTCTCTACATTGGACAGCTGTAGAGAGATGGATACATTCACAGGTCTCTACAGTGGACAGCTATAGAGAGATGGATACATCATCACTGGTCTCTACAGTGGACAGCTATAGAGAGATGGTTACATCATCACTGGTCTCTACGGTGGACAGCTGTAGAGAGATGGATACATTCACTGGTCTCTACAGTGGACAGCTATAGAGAGATGGATACATTCACTGGTCTCTACATTGGACAGCTGTAGAGAGATGGATACATTCACTGGTCTCTACAGTGGACAGCTATAGAGTGATGGATACATTCACTGGTCTTTGAAGTGGACAGCTATAGAGAGATGGTTACATCATCACTGGTCTCTGCAGTGGACAGCTATAGAGAGATGGATACATCATCACTGGTCTCTACATTGGACAGGTGTAGAGAGTTGGATACATTCACTGGTCTCTACAGGGGTCTGCTATAGAGAGATGGATACATTCACTGGTCTCTACATTGGACAGCTGTAGAGAGATGGATACATTCACTGGTCTCCACAGTGGACATTTATAGAGATATGGATACATCATAACTGTTCTCTGCAGTGGACAGCTATAGAGAGATGGACACATGATCACTGGTCTCTACAGTGGACAGCTATAGAGCGATGGTTACATCATCACTGGTCTCTACGGTGGACAGCTGTAGAGCGATGGTTACATCATCACTGGTCTCTACAGTGGACAGCTATATAGAGATGGATACATTCACTGATCTCTACATTGGACAGCTATAGAGAGATGGATACATTCACTGGTCTCTGCAGTGGACAGCTATAGAGAGATGGATATATTTACTGGTCTCTACAGTGGACAGCTTTAGAGATGGTTACATCATCACTGATCTCTACAGTGGACAGCTATAGAGAGATGGTTACATCATCACTGGTCTCTACAGTGGACAGCTATAGAGAGATGGATACATTCACTGGTCTCTACATTGGACAGCTGTAGAGAGATGGATACATTCACATGTCTCTACAGTGGACTGTTATAGAGAGATGGATACATCATCACTGTTCTCTGAAGTGGACAGCTATAGAGAGATGGATACATCATCACTGGTCTCTACAGTGGACAGCTATAGAGAGATGGTTACATCATCACTGGTCTCTACGGTGGACAGCTGTAGAGAGATGGATACATTCACTGGTCTCTACAGTGGACAGCTATAGAGAGTTGGTTACATTCACTGGTCTCTACATTGGACAGCTACAGAGAGATGGTTACATCATCACTGGTCTCTACAGTGGACAGCTATAGAGAGATGGATACATTCACTGGTCTCTACATTGGACAGCTATAGAGAGATGGATACATTCACTGGTCTCTGCAGTGGACAGCTATAGAGAGATGGATACATTCACTGGTCTCTACAGTGGAAGCTTTAGAGAGATGGTTACATCATCACTGATCTCTACAGTGGACAGCTATAGAGAGATGGTTACATCATCACTGGTCTCTACATTGGACAGGTGTAGAGAGTTGGATACACTCACTGGTCTCTACAGGGGTCAGCTATAGAGAGATGGATACATTCACTGGTCTCTACATTGGACAGCTGTAGAGAGATGGATACATTCACTGGTATCTACAGTGGACAGCTATAGAGATATGGTTACATCATAACTGTTCTCTGCAGTGGACAGCTATAGAGAGATGGACACATCATCACTGGTCTCTACAGTGGACAGCTATAGAGCGATGGTTACATCATCACTGGTCTCTACAGTGGACAGCTATATAGAGATGGATACATTCACTGATCTCTACATTGGACAGCTATAGAGAGATGGATACATTCACTGGTCTCTGCAGTGGACAGCTATAGAGAGATGGATATATTCACTGGTCTCTACAGTGGACAGCTATAGAGATGGTTACATCATCACTGATCTCTACAGTGGACAGCTATAGAGAGATGGTTACATCATCACTGGTCTCTACAGTGGACAGCTATAGAGAGATGGATACATTCACTGGTCTCTATATTGGACAGCTGTAGAGAGATGGATACATTCACTGGTCTCTACAGTGGACATCTATAGAGAGATGGAAACATTCACTGGTCTCTACATTGGACAGCTGTAGAGAGATGGATACATTCACATGTCTCTACAGTGGACTGTTATAGAGAGATGGATACATCATCACTGTTCTCTGAAGTGGACAGCTATAGAGAGATGGATACATCATCACTGGTCTCTACAGTGGACAACTATAGATAGATGGTTACATCATCACTGGTCTCTACGGTGGACAGCTGTAGAGAGATGGATACATTCACTGGTCTCTACAGTGGACAGCTATAGAGAGATGGATACATTCACTGGTCTCTACATTGGACAGCTGTAGAGAGATGGATACATTCACAGGTCTCTACAGTGGACTGCTATAGAGAGATGGATACATCATCACTGTTCTCTGCAGTGGACAGCTACAGAGAGATGGTTACATCATCACTGGTCTCCACGGTGGACAGCTGTAGAGAGATGGATACATTCACTGGTCTCTACAGGGGACAGCTGTAGAGAGATGGTTACATGATCACTGATCTCTACAGTGGACAGCTATAGAGAGATGGTTACATCATCACTGGTCTCTACAATGGACAGCTATAGAGAGTTGGTTACATTCACTGGTCTCTACATTGGACAGCTATAGAGAGATGGTTACATTCACTGGTCTCTACATTGGACAGCTATAGAGAGATGGATACATTCACTGGTCTCTACATTGGACAGCTATAGAGAGATGGATACATTCACTGGTCTCTGCAGTGGACAGCTATAGAGAGATGGATACATTCACTGGTCTCTACAGTGGAAGCTTTAGAGAGATGGTTACATCATCACTGATCTCTACAGTGGACAGCTATAGAGAGATAGTTACATCATCACTGGTCTCTACAGTGGACAGCTATAGAGAGATGGTTACATCATCAATGGTCTCTACATTGTACAGCTATATAGAGATGGTTACATCATCACTGGTCTCTACAGTGGACAGCTATAGAGAGATGGATACATTCACTGGTCTCTACAGTGGACAGCTTTAGAGAGATGGAAACATTCACTGGTCTCTACAGTGGACAGCTATAGAGAGATGGTTACATCATCACTGGTCTCCACAGTGGCCAGCTATAGAGAGATGGTTAGATAATCACTGGTCTCTACATTGGACAGCTATAGAGAGATGAATACATTCACTGGTCTCTACAGTGGACAGCTATATAGAGATGGTTACATCATCACTGGTCTCTACAGTGGACAGCTATAGAGAGATGGTTACATCATCACTGATCTCTACAGTGGACAGCTATAGAGAGATGGTTACATCATCACTGGTCTCTACAGTGGACAGCTATAGAGAGATGGATACATTCACTGGTCTCTACAGTGGACAGCTTTAGAGAGATGGTTACATCATCACTGATCTCTACCGTGGACAGCTATAGAGAGATGGTTAGATCATCACTGGTCTCTACAGTGGACAGCTATAGAGAGATGGATACATTCACTGGTCTCTACAGTTGACAGCTATAGAGAGATGGATACATCATCACTGGTCTCTACAGTTGACAGGTATAGAGAGATGGATACATTCACTGATCTCTACCGTGGACAGCTATAGAGAGATGGTTAGATCATCACTGGTCTCTACAGTGGACAGCTATAGAGAGATGGATACATTCACTGGTCTCTACAGTTGACAGCTATAGAGAGATGGATACATCATCACTGGTCTCTACAGTTGACAGGTATAGAGAGATGGATACATTCACTGGTCTCTACAGTGGACAGCTATAGAGAGATGGTTAGATCATCACTGGTCTCTACAGTGGACAGCTATAGAGAGATGGATACATTCACTGGTCTCTACAGTTGACAGCTATAGAGAGGTGGATACATCATCACTGGTCTCTACAGTTGACAGGTATAGAGAGATGGATACATTCACTGATCTCTACCGTGGACAGCTATAGAGAGATGGTTAGATCATCACTGGTCTCTACAGTGGACAGCTATAGAGAGATGGATACATTCACTGGTCTCTACAGTTGACAGCTATAGAGAGATGGATACATCATCACTGGTCTCTACAGTTGACAGGTATAGAGAGATGGATACATTCACTGATCTCTACCGTGGACAGCTATAGAGAGATGGTTAGATCATCACTGGTCTCTACAGTGGACAGCTATAGAGAGATGGATACATTCACTGGTCTCTACAGTTGACAGCTATAGAGAGATGGATACATCATCACTGGTCTCTACAGTTGACAGGTATAGAGAGATGGATACATTCACTGGTCTCTACAGTGGACAGCTATAGAGAGATGGTTAGATCATCACTGGTCTCTACAGTGGACAGCTATAGAGAGATGGATACATTCACTGGTCTCTACAGTTGACAGCTATAGAGAGGTGGATACATCATCACTGGTCTCTACAGTTGACAGGTATAGAGAGATGGATACATTCACTGATCTCTACCGTGGACAGCTATAGAGAGATGGTTAGATCATCACTGGTCTCTACAGTGGACAGCTATAGAGAGATGGTTAGATCATCACTGGTCTCTACAGTGGACAGCTATAGAGAGATGGATACATTCACTGATCTCTACCGTGGACAGCTATAGAGAGATGGATACATTCACTGATCTCTACCGTGGACAGCTATAGAGAGATGGATACATTCACTGATCTCTACCGTGGACAGCTATAGAGAGATGGATACATTCACTGATCTCTACCGTGGACAGCTATAGAGAGATGGATACATTCACTGATCTCTACCGTGGACAGCTATAGAGAGATGGTTAGATCATCACTGGTCTCTACAGTGGACAGCTATAGAGAGATGGATACATTCACTGGTCTCTACAGTTGACAGCTATAGAGAGATGGATACATCATCACTGGTCTCTACAGTTGACAGGTATAGAGAGATGGATACATTCACTGGTCTCTACAGTGGACAGCTATAGAGAGATGGAGTCATATTGTAATAGAGATACATATATATTAAATACTACTTTAATAATTTCTAACGATTTAGTTGTTTACTGTTGAAGGAATATGTCACAGCCTACACTGGAAACACCCTTTAAAGGGGATGAATGGACCATTTCATATGTCTGTCTACTATACACATGTGAGATATAGCTTCAATCTTGGGCTCTCTGGTCTTCCTGGTAAGGTCACCTCTGCCACTAGGCATGTAGGCATGTAACCAGGGTGTTGGAGGTCAACAAGTCAAAACCAACCTTGGTATTAGTTTTGCTAGCTGGGAATGGTGGGGGGACCATTCCCAGCTTTTTTTTTGCTTTTATGAATTTTGTCTTGCTGCTCTTTGCTCTATGTTGCTCTGTCTGTATGCTACGTCTTGCTTGTCCTATGTTGCTGTGTCTTGCTTGTTCTATGTTGCTATTGTCTATGTTTTGTTTTTAATAACCTGCCCAGGGACTGCGGTTGAAAATTAGCCGGCTGGCTAAAACCGGCACTTTTACTGAAACGTTGATTAATGTGCACTGTCCCTGTAACAATAAAAATAAACTCAACTCAACTCAACTGTGTCCAACTCAATGTGATGGATTCTCAACCCAGCGGGCCATAGAGGGAAATAACTCTGGTCTGTTTGTTAGGGAGGGATTTCTGACCAACCTGATATAATAACTGTCCTCTGCTGGGTATCTATCTATCTGTAGGACTTAGTGACTGAGGTGATCTGCTGGGGTATCTATCTATCTGTAGGACTTAGTGACTGAGGTGATCTGCTGGGGTATCTATCTATCTGTAGGACTTAGTGACTGAGGTGATCTGCTGGGGTATCTATCTATCTGTAGGACTTAGTGACTGAGGTGATCTGCTGGGGTATCTATCTATCTGTAGGACTTAGTGACTGAGGTGATCTGCTGGGGTATCTATCTATCTGTAGGACTTAGTGACTGAGGTGATCTGCTGGGGTATCTATCTATCTGTAGGACTTAGTGACTGAGGTGATCTGCTGGGGTATCTATCTATCTGTAGGACTTAGTGACTGAGGTGATCTGCTGGGGTATCTACCTATCTGTAGGACTTAGTGACTGAGGTGATCTGCTGGGGTATCTACCTATCTGTAGGACTTAGTGACTGAGGTGATCTGCTGGGGTATCTATCTATCTGTAGGACTTAGTGACTGAGGTGATCTGCTGGGGTATCTATCTATCTGTAGGACTTAGTGACTGAGGTGATCTGCTGGGGTATCTATCTATCTGTAGGACTTAGTGAGTGAGGTGATCTGCTGGGGTATCTATCTATCTCTAGGACAGTGACTGAGGTGATCTGCTGGGGTATCTATCTATCTGTACGACTTAGTGACTGAGGTGATCTGCTGGGGTATCTATCTATCTCTAGGACTTAGTGACTGAGGTGATCTGCTGGGGTATCTATCTATCTGTAGGACTTAGTGACTGAGGTGATCTGCTGGGGTATCTATCTATCTGTAGGACAGTGACTGAGGTGATCTGCTGGGGTATCTATCTATCTGTAGGACTTAGTGACTGAGGTGATCTGCTGGGGTATCTATCTATCTGTAGGACTTAGTGACTGAGGTGATCTGCTGGGGTATCTATCTATCTGTAGGACTTAGTGACTGAGGTGATCTGCTGGGGTATCTATCTATCTCTAGGGCTTAGTGACTGAGGTGATCTGCTGGGGTATCTATCTATCTCTAGGACAGTGACTGAGGTGATCTGCTGGGGTATCTATCTATCTGTAGGACTTAGTGACTGAGGTGATCTGCTGGGGTATCTATCTATCTGTAGGACTTAGTGACTGAGGTGATCTGCTGGGGTATCTATCTATCTATCTGTAGGACTTAGTGACTGAGGTGATCTGCTGGGGTATCTATCTATCTGTAGGACTTAGTGACTGAGGTGATCTGCTGGGGTATCTATCTATCTCTAGGACTTAGTGACTGAGGTGATCTGCTGGGGTATCTATCTATCTGTAGGACTTAGTGACTGAGGTGATCTGCTGGGGTATCTATCTATCTGTAGGACTTAGTGACTGAGGTGATCTGCTGGGGTATCTATCTATCTCTAGGACAGTGACTGAGGTGATTTGCTGGGGTTTCTATCTATCTCTAGGACAGTGACTGAGGTAATTTTCTGGGGTATCTATCTATCTCTAGGGCTTAGTGACTGAGGTGATCTGCTGGGGTATCTATCTATCTGTAGGACTAGTGACTGGGGTGATCTGCTGGGGTATCTATCTATCTGTAGGACTTAGTGACTGAGGTGATCTGCTGGGGTATCTATCTATCTGTAGGACTTAGTGACTGAGGTGATCTGCTGGGGTATCTATCTATCTCTAGGGCTTAGTGACTGAGGTGATCTGCTGGGGTATCTATCTATCTCTAGGACAGTGACTGAGGTGATCTGCTGGGGGTCCTCCTCCAAAGCCATCACACACATCTTCTCTAAGACTGGGGGACACAGAAAGGTTTCCCAGACATGTGCTTAAACACACACACACAGACCTCCATGTTGAGTGGTTCATTCATAAAGGGGTCCTTGGAGCCTGGGCCATCAAGGCCTGTCTCCCTCTACACCTGTCTCATTCTAGACCTGTCTCCCTCTACACCTGTCTCCCTCTACACCTGTCTCACTCTAGACCTGTCTCCCTCTAGGCCTGTCTCCCTCTACACCTGTCTCACTCTAGACCTGTCTCCCTCTAGGCCTGTCTCCCTCTAGGCCTGTCTCCCTCTAGACCTGTCTCCCTCTAGGCCTGTCTCCCCCTAGGCCTGTCTCCCTCTAGGCCTGTCACCCCCTAGGCCTGTATCCCCCTAGACCTGTCTCCCCCTAGGCCTGTCTCCCTCTAGGCCTGTCTCCCTCTAGGCCTGTCTCCCTCTAGGCCTGTCTCCCCCTAGACCTGTCTCCCCCTAGGCCTGTCTCCCTCTAGGCCTGTCTCCCTCTAGGCCTGTCTCACTCTAGACCTGTCTCTCTCTAGGCCTGTCTCCCTCTAGGCCTGTCTCCCTCTAGGCCTGTCTCCCTCTAGGCCTGTCTCCCTCTACAACTGTCTCCCTCTACACCTGTCTCCCTCTAGGCCTGTCTCCCTCTAGGCCTGTCTCCCTCTAGGCCTGTCTCCCCCTAGGCCTGTCTCCCCCTAGGCCTGTCTCCCCCTAGGCCTGTCTCCCCCTAGGCCTGTATCCCTCTAGGTCTGTCTCCCTCTAGGCCTGTCTCCCTCTAGGCCTGTCTCCCTCTATGCCTGTCTCCCCCTAGGCCTGTCTCCCCCTAGGCCTGTCTCCCTCTAGGCCTGTCTCCCTCTAGGCCTGTCTCCCTCTAGACCTATCTCCCTCTACAACTGTCTCCCTCTAGACCTGTCTCCCTCTAGACCTGTCTCCCTCTAGGCCTGTCTCCCCCTAGGCCTGTCTCCCTCTAGGCCTGTCTCCCCCTAGGCCTGTCTCCCCTAGGCCTGTCTCCCTCTAGGCCTGTCTCCCCCTAGGCCTGTCTCCCCTAGGCCTGTCTCCCCCTAGGCCTGTCTCCCTCTAGGTCTGTCTCCCTCTAGGCCTGTCTCCCTCTAGGCCTGTCTCCCTCTATGCCTGTCTCCCCCTAGGCCTGTCTCCCCCTAGGCCTGTCTCCCTCTAGGCCTGTCTCCCTCTAGGCCTGTCTCCCTCTAGACCTATCTCCCTCTACAACTGTCTCCCTCTAGACCTGTCTCCCTCTAGACCTGTCTCCCTCTAGGCCTGTCTCCCTAGGCCTGTCTCCCTCTAGGCCTGTCTCCCCCTAGGCCTGTCTCCCCCTAGGCCTGTCTCCCCCTAGGCCTGTCTCCCTCTAGGCCTGTCTCCCTCTAGGCCTGTCTCCCCCTAGGCCTGTCTCCCCCTAGGCCTGTCTCCCTCTAGACCTGTCTCGCTCTCTGCCTGTCTCGCTCTCTGCCTGTCTCGCTCTCTGCCTGTGTCGCGCTCTGCCTGTCTCGCGCTCTGCCTGTCTCGCGCTCTGCCTGTCTCGCGCTCTGCCTGTCTCGCGCTCTGCCTGTCTCGCTCTCTGCCTGTCTCGCTCTCTGCCTGTCTCGCTCTCTGCCTGTCTCGCTCTCTGCCTGTGTCGCGCTCTGCCTGTCTCGCTCTCTGCCTGTCTCGCTCTCTGCCTGTCTCGCTCTCTGCCTGTGTCGCGCTCTGCCTGTCTCGCTCTCTGCCTGTCTCGCTCTCTGCCTGTCTCGCTCTCTGCCTGTCTCGCTCTCTGCCTGTCTCGCGCTCTGCCTGTTTCAGTCTCTGCCTGTCTCGCTCTCTGCCTGTGTCGCGCTCTGCCTGTCTCGCTCTCTGCCTGTCTCGCTCTCTGCCTGTCTCGCTCTCTGCCTGTCTTGCTCTCTGCCTGTCTCGCTCTCTGCCTGTGTCGCGCTCTGCCTGTCTCGCGCTCTGCCTGTCTCGCTCTCTGCCTGTCTCGCTCTCTGCCTGTCTCGCTCTCTGCCTGTCTCGCTCTCTGCCTGTGTCGCGCTCTGCCTGTCTCGCTCTCTGCCTGTCTCGCTCTCTGCCTGTCTCGCTCTCTGCCTGTCTCGCTCTCTGCCTGTCTCGCTCTCTGCCTGTTTCAGTCTCTGCCTGTCTCGCTCTCTGCCTGTGTCGCGCTCTGCCTGTCTCGCTCTCTGCCTGTCTCGCTCTCTGCCTGTCTCGCTCTCTGCCTGTCTCGCTCTCTGCCTGTTTCAGTCTCTGCCTGTCTCGCGCTCTGCCTGTCTCGCGCTCTGCCTGTCTCGCGCTCTGCCTGTCTCGCTCTCTGCCTGTCTCGCTCTCTGCCTGTCTCGCGCTCTGCCTGTCTCGCGCTCTGCCTGTCTCGCTCTCTGCCTGTCTCGCGCTCTGCCTGTCTCGCGCTCTGCCTGTCTCGCACTCTGCCTGTTTCAGTCTCTGCCTGTCTCGCGCTCTGCCTGTTTCAGTCTCTGCCTGTTTCAGTCTCTGCCTGTTTCAGTCTCTGCCTGTTTCAGTCTCTGCATGTTTCAGTCTCACCTACAAAGTAAGAACTGTGAAAGTGCCTGCTGTGTATTTATTTGAGCTTCTAAGCCATTAGAGTGAGTAGCAGCAGCAGTTCTGAGGCCTGTTTCCCGGAAAGGGACCTGGTTATACTCCTGTGGAAACAAGGTTGCAGAATCAAGTCAGAGACAAACATATTGTGAACGTCCCTCAGTTGGGGGTTGGGGTGTGTGTGTGTGTCAGTGGAGGTTGATGGACAGCCCTATAGGAGGACGGGCTCATTGATATGTTTTATATCATTCCATTTATTCCATTCCAGACATGACATTGAGCCTGTCCTCCTATAGCTCCTCCCAGCCTCCTCTGTGTGTGTGTGTGTGTGTGTGTGTGTGTGTGTGTGTGTGTGTGTGTGTGTGTGTGTGTGTGTGTGTGTGTGTGTGTGTGTGTGTGTGTGTGTGTGTGTGTGTGTGTGTGTGTGTTGAGGGGGCCAGTAGGTTGTGGGGTCATGGTCTAAGCCCTGTCTCAACAACACAGCGTCTGTGCCTCCATCATCAATAAATAGAGTCGTGCTTTCATACTTGCCACCCATCCATCAGTCCTTCAATCCCCAGTCAGCCAGGCTGTCACACTGAAATGAGTTTGTGTGAGTGTTGGAAAGTATGTCTACCAATGTAAAAGTCCCAAGACAATTGCATTCCACATGAAAAACCGAGTGTTGGAGTAGTGTAGTTCTGAACTGTTTGTGACCAATATGGAGCCCAGATTGGTGTATGTCACCGTCTTAAGTTAGAAGTGCCTCCTCAGTGTGTCTTCTGCAGTTTACCAGCCTTGTCCACACTTAGGAGGAGTCTGCATTTCACACATTAACACTCTCTCCATCACCTGCAAACGCCTGGTCCCTGACAAACACACATACACACCACCAACAACAACAACCACACTTCGTTAGTACAATGGAGCAATGTTTAGAGAGTCCACACTAAATTACCTCACAGTGTGTGTGTGTGTGTGTGTGTGTGTGTGTGTGTGTGTGTGTGTGTGTGTGTGTGTGTGTGTGTGTGTGTGTGTGTGTGTGTGTGTGTGTGTGTGTGTGTGTGTGTGTGAGTATGTGTGTGTGTGTGACCTGCCAAAACACACTGCCATACGCTACTCCTCCAATACACACTCTCCCTCCCTCCCTCTCTCTCTCTCTCTCTCTCTCTCTCTCTCTCTCTCTCTCTCTCTCTCTCTCTCTCTCTCCCCCTCCCTCCCCTCTCTCTCTCTCTCTCCCTCTCTCCCCCTCTCTCCCTCTCTCCCTCTCTCCCTCTCTCTCTCCCTCTCTCCCTCTCTCCCTCTCTCTCCCTCTCTCTCCCTCTCTCTCCCCCTCTCTCCCTCCCTCCCTCCCTCACTCCCTCCCTCCCTCCCTCTCTCTCTCTCCCTCTCTCTCTCCCTCTCTCTCTCTCTCTCTCTCTCCCTCCCTCCAATAAAGACATTACAAATGATATATATTCAGTGTTGTAACAGTGTACAAATGGTTATGGGTTGTATTTACAATGGTGTTTGTTCTTCACTGGTTGCCCTTTTCTTGTGGCAACAGGTCACAAATTTCCTTCCCATTCCCTTCTCCTCACCCTATCACTCCTCATCCCTACCCTCTCCTCATCCCTACCTTCTCTTCATCCCATTCCCTTCTCCTCACCTTATCACTCCTCATCCCTACCCTCTCCTCACCCTATCACTCCTCATCCCTACCCTCTCCTCATCCCTACCTTCTCCTCATCCCATTCCCTTCTCCTCACCCTATCACTCCTCATCCCTACCCTCTCCTCATCCCTACCTTCTCCTCATCCCATTCCCTTCTCCTCACCCTATCACTCTTCATCCCTACCATACCCTCTCCTCATCCCTATCAGAGACCAAAAGCAGGGATGTTATGCCAAGTCCTATCAGAGGGAGCTCTGGAGACAATTCTGTCCTAGGAGACACAATAAAAGTGTTTTAGGAACAACATAGAGTTGCATAATATACAGTTGTATAATATAGAGTTGTGTTTCTGTTATAGTAAAACTGCTCAAGTCTAAAGTGTTTCTTCAGAGTAAATCTGAGCTGATAATGACGACAGTTTGAAGTACTGCGAAGAACAAGTTCTACTTTAGTACAGCAGAGATCCATCAGGCTCTAAACAAACAGACACACACAACTTAAGGGGGATGGCATGTTTTACAGTTGGCTCGGCAAAGATTCATTTAAATTATCCTCATAAATGGCCTCCATGCTTGTTCCTGCCCTCCTGCCTACCTCTCACACACCAGTTTTGGAAGTAAATGTGCTGTTAAAATAAGCATGGAGAGGCCGGGGAAGATGAGGACAGATGGAGATATGAGGAGTTTGGATAACCTTAATTACATTTCTGCCAGGTTTTCATTTAGCATTGTCTGTCCATGAAATACGGTAGTTTAAGAGAATGAGCGAGAGAGAGGGAAAGAGGGAGACAAGGAGGAGGAGTTGTCTGGTCCACTGAGTCTCATTCGCCTATTCTTCTGTAATTGTATGGGGGCAATGTGTGTGTGTGTGTGTGACTCCTCCAGGAGCCCCACTCTAAATCAGCTCTTATTAAAACAGTCCTATTTCAGCCTGCTAAACCACTGCTGGACTCATGGGTTATCACAATAACCATAAATCCCACTGCTCGCTGGCCGCACAACCTAGTGTGTGTGTGTGTGTGTGTGTATATGATATACGGTCACTTGGCTGTAGAAACTCATTAGGAGTTTCCCAGCGCTGTGCTGGGAGGAGGGAGGGGGAACAGCAGTTACCGTAGAAACCTAGTTACGTCTGTTATCAATCACCCAGAGACCAGGACACAGTCCAGCTGTGTGTGTGTGTGTGTGTGTGTGTGTGTGTGTGTGTGTGTGTGTGTGTGTGTGTGTGTGTGTGTGTGTGTGTGTGTGTGTGTGTGAGTGTGAGTGTGTGTGTGTGTGTGTGTATGGACATGTTTAACTATTCTTGTGACAAGAATATTAAACAAACAAAGATTTGACAAATTGGGGACATTTTGTTGGTCCTCACAAGGTCAAATGCTATTTCTAGGGGGTTTAAGGTTAAGGTTAGACTTAGGTTTAAGGTTAGAAACTAGGGTTAGGTTTAGGGTAAGGGTGAAGGTTAGGTTTTTGGTTTGAGATTAGGGTTAAGCGCGTGTGTGTGTGTGTGTGTGTGTGTGTGTGTGTGTGTGTGTGTGTGTGTGTGTGTGTGTGTGTGTGTGTGTGTGTGTGTGTGTGTGTGTGTGTGTGCGTGCGTGCGTGCGTGCGTGCGTGTGTGTTTGTGTGTGTGAGCTGGTGTGTGTGAGCTGGTGTGTGTGTGTTTGAATTTGTGAGTGCGTGTGTGCTTCCCTCTCCATCTCGAGCAGCAATATTGTGTTTGATTGCCTGCAGGATCCTTATCTTGTTCTGGGATGTGAATCTTTGGCTGGTAGTCCTTACCACACGACTCCCTGGGTCAGACCACACGACTACCTGGGTCAGACCATAGAGACATGACTGGTAGCCCTTACCACACGACTCCCTGGGTCAGACCATAGAGACATGACTGGTAGCCCTTAACACACGACTCCCTGTGTCAGACCATAGAGACATGACTGGTAGCCCTTACCACACGACTCCCTGGGTCAGACCACACGACTCCCTGGGTCAGACCATAGAGACATGACTGGTAGCCCTTACCACACGACTCCCTGGGTCAGACCACACGACACTCCCTGTGTCAGACCATAGAGACATGACTGGTAGCACTTACCACACGACTCCCTGGGTCAGACCATAGAGACATGACTGGTAGCACTTACCACACGACTCCCTGGGTCAGACCACAGAGACATGACTGGTAGCCCATAACACATGACTCCCTGGGTCAGACCATAGAGACATAGCTGGTAGCCCTTACCACACGACTCCCTGGGTCAGACCATAGAGACATGGCTGGTAGCATATACCACACGACTCCCTGGGTCAGACCACACGACTCCCTGGGTCAGACCATAGAGACATGGCTGGTAGCCCTTACCACACGTCTCCCTGGGTCAGACAATAGAGACATGGCTGGTAGCCCTTACCACACGACTCCCTGGGTCAGACCACAGAGACATGACTGGTAGCCCTTACCACACGACTACCTGGGTCAGACCACACGACTCCCTGGTTCAGACCATAGAGACATGACTGGTAGCCCTTACCACACGACTCCCTGGGTCAGACCACAGAGACATGACTGGTAGCCCTTACCACACGACTACCTGGGTCAGACCACACGACTACCTGGGTCAGACCATAGAGACATGACTGGTAGCCCTTACCAAACGACTACCTGGGTCAGAACATAGAGACTTGCCGGTAGCCATTACCACCCGACTCCCTGGGTCAGACCATAGAGACATG
The DNA here is from genome assembly GCF_036934945.1 of Oncorhynchus masou masou. Lineage (NCBI taxonomy): Eukaryota > Metazoa > Chordata > Actinopteri > Salmoniformes > Salmonidae > Oncorhynchus > Oncorhynchus masou. Next base: position 102,513 of record NW_027002682.1, on the reverse strand, counting down.
ACTGGTGGCCCTTAACACAATACTCCCTGGGTCAGACCATAGAGACATGACTGGTAGCCATTACCACACAACTCCCTGGGTCAGACCATAGACATTTACATTTACATTTAAGTCATTTAGCAGACGCTCTTATCCAGAGCGACTTACAAATTGGTGAATTCACCTTCAGACATCCAGTGGAACAGCCACTTTACAATAGTGCATCTAAATCATTAAGGGGGGGGGGTGAGAAGGATTACTTATCTTATCCTAGGTATTCCTTGAAGAGGTGGGGTTTCAGGTGTCTCCGGAAGGTGGTGATTGACTCCGCTGTCCTGGCGTCGTGAGGGAGTTTGTTCCACCATTGGGGGGCCAGAGCAGCGAACAGTTTTGACTGGGCTGAGCGGGAACTGTACTTCCTCAATGGTAGGGAGGCGAGCAGGCCAGAGGTGGATGAACGCAGTGCCCTTGCTTGGGTGTAGGGCCTGATCAGAGCCTGGAGGTACTGCGGTGCCGTTCCCTCACAGCTCCGTAGGCAAGCACCATGGTCTTGTAGCGGATGCGAGCTTCAACTGGAAGCCAGTGGAGAGAGCGGAGGAGCGGGGTGACGTGGAGAGAACTTGGGAAGGTTGAACACCAGATGGGCTGCGGCGTTCTGGATGAGTTGTAGGGGTTTAATGGCACAGGCAGGGAGCCCAGCCAACAGCGAGTTGCAGTAATCCAGACGGGAGATGACAAGTGCCTGGATTAGGACCTGCGCCGCTTCCTGTGTGAGGCAGGGTCGTACTCTGCGGATGTTGTAGAGCATGAACCTACAGGAACGGGCCACCGCCATGATGTTGGTTGAGAACGACAGGGTGTTGTCCAGGATCACGCCAAGGTTCTTAGCGCTCTGGGAGGACGACACAACGGAGTTGTCAACCGTGATGGCGAGGTCATGGAACGGGCAGTCCTTCCCCGGGAGGAAGAGCAGCTCCGTCTTGCCGAGGTTCAGCTTGAGGTGGTGATCCGTCATCCACACTGATATGTCTGCCAGACATGCAGAGATGCGATTCGCCACCTGGTCATCAGAAGGGGGAAAGGAGAAGATTAATTGTGTGTCGTCTGCATAGCAATGATAGGAGAGACCATGTGAGGTTATGACAGAGCCAAGTGACTTGGTGTATAGCGAGAATAGGAGAGGGCCTAGAACAGAGCCCTGGGGGACACCAGTGGTGAGAGCGCGTGGCGAGGAGACAGATTCTCGCCACGCCACCTGGTAGGAGCGACCTGTCAGGTAGGACGCAATCCAAGCGTGGGCCGCGCCGGAGATGCCCAACTCGGAGAGGGTGGAGAGGAGGATCTGATGGTTCACAGTATCGAAGGCAGCCGATAGGTCTAGAAGGATGAGAGCAGAGGAGAGAGAGTTAGCTTTAGCAGTGCGGAGCGCCTCCGTGATACAGAGAAGAGCAGTCTCAGTTGAATGACTAGTCTTGAAACCTGACTGATTTGGATCAAGAAGGTCATTCTGAGAGAGATAGTGGGAGAGCTGGCCAAGGACGGCACGTTCAAGAGTTTTGGAGAGAAAAGAAAGAAGGGATACTGGTCTGTAGTTGTTGACATCGGAGGGATCGAGTGTAGGTTTTTTCAGAAGGGGTGCAACTCTCGCTCTCTTGAAGACGGAAGGGACGTAGCCAGCGGTCAGGGATGAGTTGATGAGCGAGGTGAGGTAAGGGAGAAGGTCCCCGGAAATGGTCTGGAGAAGAGAGGAGGGGATAGAGTCAAGCGGGCAGGTTGTTGGGCGGCCGGCCGTCACAAGAAGCGAGATTTCATCTGGAGAGAGAGGGGAGAAAGAGGTCAGAGCACAGGGTAGGGCAGTGTGAGCAGAACCAGCGGTGTCGTTTGACTTAGCAAACGAGGATCGGATGTCGTCGACCTTCTTTTCAAAATGGTTGACGAAGTCATCTGCAGAGAGGGAGGAGGGGGGAGGGGGAGGAGGATTCAGGAGGGAGGAGAAGGTGGCAAAGAGCTTCCTAGGGTTAGAGGCAGATGCTTGGAATTTAGAGTGGTAGAAAGTGGCTTTAGCAGCAGAGACAGAGGAGGAAAATGTAGAGAGGAGGGAGTGAAAGGATGCCAGGTCCGCAGGGAGGCGAGTTTTCCTCCATTTCCGCTCGGCTGCCCGGAGCTCTGTTCTGTGAGCTCGCAATGAGTCATCGAGCCACGGAGCGGGAGGGGAGGACCGAGCCGGCCTGGAGGATAGGGGACATAGAGAGTCAAAGGATGCAGAAAGGGAAGAGAGGAGGGTTGAGGAGGCAGACTCAGGAGAAAGGTTGGAGAAGGTATGAGCAGAGGGAAGAGATGATAGGATGGAAGAGGAGAGAGAAGCGGGGGAGAGAGAGCGAAGGTTGGGACGGCGCGATACCATCCGAGTAGGGGCAGTGTGGGAAGTGTTGGATGAGAGCGAGAGGGAAAAGGATACAAGGTAGTGGTCGGAGACTTGGAGGGGAGTTGCAATGAGGTTAGTGGAAGAACAGCATCTAGTAAAGATGAGGTCGAGCGTATTGCCTGCCTTGTGAGTAGGGGGGAAGGTGAGAGGGTGAGGTCAAAAGAGGAGAGGAGTGGAAAGAAGGAGGCAGAGAGGAATGAGTCAAAGGTAGACGTGGGGAGGTTAAAGTCGCCCAGGACTGTGAGAGGTGAGCCGTCCTCAGGAAAGGAGCTTATCAAGGCATCAAGCTCATTGATGAACTCTCCGAGGGAACCTGGAGGGCGATAAATGATAAGGATGTTAAGCTTGAAAGGGCTGGTAACTGTGACAGGATGGAATTCAAAGGAGGCGATAGATAGATGGGTAAGGGGAGAGAGAGAGAATGACCACTTGGGAGAGATGAGGATCCCGGTGCCACCACCCCGCTGACCAGAAGCTCTCGGGGTGTGCGAGAACACGTGGGCGGACGAAGAGAGAGCAGTAGGAGTAGCAGTGTTATCTGTGGTGATCCATGTTTCCGTCAGTGCCAGGAAGTCGAGGGACTGGAGGGAGGCATAGGCTGAGATGAACTCTGCCTTGTTGGCCGCAGATCGGCAGTTCCAGAGGCTACCGGAGACCAGGAACTCCACGTGGGTCGTGCGCGCTGGGACCACCAGATTAGGTGGCCGCGGCCACGCGGTGTGGAGCGTTTGTATGGTCTGTGCAGAGAGGAGAGAACAGGGATAGATAGACACATAGTTGACAGGGTACAGAAGAGGCTACGCTAATGCAAAGGAGATTGGAATGACAAGTGGACTACACGTCTCGAATGTTCAGAAAGTTAAGCTTACGTAGCAAGAATCTTATAGACTAAAATGATTGAAATGGTACAGTACTGCTGGAGTAGGCTAGCTGGTAGTGGCTGCGATGTAGCTAACCTAGAAAATCGCTCTAGGCTAAACAATTGACTTAGATACAAAGACGGCTATGTAGCTAGCTAGCTACGATCAAACAAAACAAACCGTTGTACTGTAATAGTTACTACAGTGCTGCTATTCGGGGGCTAGCTGGCTAGCTACGTTAAGAGAACGACAATAGCTGGCCAGCTAACCTAGAAAATCGCTCTAGGCTACACAATTGTCTTAGATACAAAGATGGCTATGTAGCTAGCTAGCTACGATCAAACAAAACAAACCGTTGTACTGTAATAGTTACTACAGTGCTGCTATTCGGGGGCTAGCTGGCTAGCTACGTTGAAAGACCGACAATAGCTGGCCAGCTAACCTAGAAAATCGCTCTAGACTACACAATTGTCTTAGATACAAAGACGGCTATGTAGCTGGCTAGCTACGATCAAACAAATCAAACCGTTGTACTGTAATGAAGTGAAATGAAAGATGTGATACTACCTGTGGAGCGACGCGGAATGTTGACCGGGTAGTTGGAGTTCAATTCGGTAGAGGTTGGCTAGCTGTTGGCTAGCTAGCTAGCAGCATTTCCTACGTTAAGGACGACAAATAGCTGGCTAGCTAACCTCGGTAAATTAAGATAATCACTCTAAGTCTACACACTCTAAACTGCACAATTATCTTGGATACAAAGACAGCGAAGACAACTATGTAGCTAGCTGACACTACGCTATACCACTCTTCCTCTGGCCTTATTGCTTTTATAACACTGGAGTAAATGTATATTTTGCATATGAAAGTAGATGGCTTTATGTTTCTAGAACCGTACCTCAATTTAGATGGGAGTATTTGGCTGCCAGAGACAATTCGCCTGTTTTGACATGACTGGTAGCCCTTACCACACGACTCCCTGGGTCAGACCACACGACTCCCTGGGTCAGACCATAGAGACATGACTGGTAGCCCTTACCACAGGACTTCCTGTGTCAGACCACACGACTCCCTGGGTCAGACCACACGACTCCCTGGGTCAGACCACAGAGGCATGACTGGAAGCCCTTACCACACGACTCCCTGGGTCAGACCACACGACTCCCAGTGTCAGACCACAGAGACATGACTGGTAGCCCTTACCACACGACTCCCTGGGTCAGACCACACGACTCCCTGGGTTAGACCATAGAGACATGACTGGTATCCCTTACCACACGACTCCCTGGGTCAGACCACACGACTCCCTGGGTTAGACCATAGAGACATGACTGGTAGCCCTTAGAACACGACTCCCTGGATCAGACCATAGAGACATGACTGGTAGCCCTTACCACATGACTCTCTGGGTCAGACCATAGAGACATGACTGGTAGCCCTTACCACACGACTCCCTGGGTCAGACCACACGACTCCCTGGGTTAGACCATAGAGACATGACTGGTAGCCCTTACCACACGACTCCCTGGGTCAGACCACACGACTCCCTGGGTCAGACCATAGAGACATGACTGGTGTTCCTTACCACCCAACTCCCTGGGTCAGACCATAGAGACATGACTGGTAGCCCTTACCACACGACTCTCTGGGTCAGACCATAGAGACATGACTGGTAGCCCTTACCACACGACTCCCTGGGTCAGACCACGACTCCCTGGGTCAGAACATAGAGACAAGACTGGTAGCCCTTACCACACGACTCCCTGGGTCAGACCACATGACTCCCTGGGTCAGACCATAGAGACATGGCTGGTAGCCCTTACCACACGACTCCCTGGGTCAGACCACATGACTCCCTGGGTCAGACCATAGAGACATGGCTGGTATCCCTTACCACACGACTCCCTGGGTCAGACCACACGACTCCCTGGGTCAGACCATAGAGACATGGCTGGTAGCCCTTACCACACGACTCCCTGGGTCAGACCATAGAGACATGACTGGTAGCCCTTACCACACGACTCCCTGGGTCAGACCACAGAGACATGGCTGGTAGCCCTTACCACACGACTCTCTGGGTCAGACCATAGAGACATGACTGGTAGCCCTTACCACACGACTCCCTGGGTCAGACCACACGACTCCCAGTGTCAGACCACAGAGACATGACTGGTAGCCCTTACCACACGACTCCCTGGGTCAGACCACACGACTCCCTGGGTTAGACCATAGAGACATGACTGTTATCCCTTACCACACGACTCCCTGGGTCAGACCACACGACTCCCTGGGTTAGACCATAGAGACATGACTGGTAGCCCTTACCACACGACTCCCTGGGTCAGACCATAGAGACATGACTGGTAGCCCTTACCACATGACTCCCTGGGTCAGACCACACGACTCCCTGGGTTAGACCATAGAGACATGACTGGTAGCCCTTACCACACGACTCCCTGGGTCAGACCACACGACTCCCTGGGTCAGACCATAGAGACATGACTGGTATTCCTTACCACACGACTACCTGGGTCAGACCATAGAGACATGACTGGTAGCCCTTACCACACGACTCCCTGGGTTAGACCATAGAGACATGACTGGTAGCCCTTACCACACGACTCCCTGGGTCAGACCACAGAGACATGACTGGTAGCCCTTACCACACGACTCCCTGGGTCAGACCACACGACTCCCTGGGTCAGACCACAGAGGCATGACTGGAAGCCCTTACCACACGACTCCCTGGGTCAGACCACACGACTCCCAGTGTCAGACCACAGAGACATGACTGGTAGCCCTTACCACACGACTCCCTGTGTCAGACCACACGACACCCTGGGTCAGAACATAGAGACATGGCTGGTAGCCCTTACCACACGACTCCCTGGGTCAGACCACACGACTCCCTGGGTCAGACCACACGACTCCCTGGGTCAGACCACAGAGACATGACTGGTAGCCCTTACCACACGATTCCCTGGGTCAGACCACACGACTACCTGCGTCAGACCATAGAGACATGGCTGGTAGCCCTTACCACACGACTCCCTGGGTCAGACCACACGACTCCCTGGGTCAGACCATAGACACATGACTGGAAGCCCTTACCACACGACTCCCTGGGTCAGACCATAGAGACATGACTGGTAGCCCTTACCACACGACTCCCTGGGTCAGACCACACGACTCCCTGGGTCAGACCATAGAGACATGACTGGTATCCCTTACCACCCAACTCCCTGGGTCAGACCATAGAGACATGTCTGGTAGCCCTTACCACACGACTCCCTGGGTCAGACCACACGACTCCCTGGGTCAGACCATAGAGACATGACTGGTAGCCCTTACCACATGACTCACTGGGTCAGACCATGGAGACATAGCTGGTAGCTCTTACCACACGACTCCCTGGGTGAGACCATAGAGACATGACTGGTAGCCCTTACCACACGACTCCCTGGGTCAGACCATAGAGACATGACTGGTAGCCCTTACCACACGACTCCCTGGGTCAGACCACACGACTCCCTGGGTTAGACCATAGAGACATGACTGGTAGCCCTTACCACACGACTCCCTGGGTCAGACCACACGACTCCCTGGGTTAGACCATAGAGACATGACTGGTAGCCCTTACCACACGACTCTCTGGGTCAGACCATAGAGACATGACTGGTAGCCCTTACCACACGACTCCCTGGGTCAGACCACACGACTCCCTGGGTTAGACCATAGAGACATGACTGGTAGCCCTTACCACACGACTCCCTGGGTCAGACCACACGACTCCCTGGGTCAGAACATAGAGACAAGACTGGTAGCCCTTACCACACGACTCCCTGGGTCAGACCACATGACTCCCTGGGTCAGACCATAGAGACATGGCTGGTAGCCCTTACCACACGACTCCCTGGGTCAGACCCATGACTCCCTGGGTCAGACCATAGAGACATGGCTGGTATCCCTTTACACGACTCCCTGGGTCAGACCACACGACTCCCTGGGTCAGACCATAGAGACATGGCTGGTAGCCCTTACCACACGACTCCTGGGTCAGACCATAGAGACATGACTGGTAGCCCTTACCACACGACTCCCTGGGTCAGACCACAGAGACATGGCTGGTAGCCCTTACCACACGACTCTCTGGGTCAGACCATAGAGACATGACTGGTAGCCCTTACCACACGACTCCCTGGGTCAGACCACACGACTCCCTGGGTCAGACCATAGAGACATGACTGGTAGCCCTTACCACACGACTCCCTGGGTCAGACCACACGACTCCTGGGTCAGACCATAGAGACATGACTGGTAGCCCTTACCACACGACTCCCTGGGTCAGACCACACGACTCCCTGGGTTAGACCATAGAGACATGACTGGTAGCCCTTACCACACGACTCCCTGGGTCAGACCATAGAGACATGACTGGTAGCCCTTACCACATGACTCCCTGGGTCAGACCACACGACTCCCTGGGTCAGACCATAGAGACATGACTGGTAGCCCTTACCACACGACTCCCTGGGACTCCCTGGGTCAGACCATAGAGACATGACTGGTAGCCCTTACCACACGACTACCTGGGTCAGACCATAGAGACATGGCTGGAAGCCCTTACCACACGACTCCCTGGGTCAGACCATAGAGACATGACTGGTAGCCCTTACCACACGACTCCCTGGGTTAGACCATAGAGACATGACTGGTAGCCCTTACCACACGACTCCCTGGGTCAGACCATAGAGACATGACTGGTAGCCCTTACCACACGACTCCTGGGTCAGACCACACGACTCCCTGGGTCAGACCATAGAGACATGACTGGTAGCCCTTACCACACGACTCCCTGGGTCAGACCACACGACTCCCAGTGTCAGACCATAGAGACATGACTGGTAGCCCTTACCACACGACTCCCTGTGTCAGACCACACGACACCCTGGGTCAGACCATAGAGACATGGCTGGTAGCCCTTACCACACGACTCCCTGGGTCAGACCGACTCCCTGGGTCAGACCACAGAGACATGACTGGTAGCCCTTACCACACGATTCCCTGGGTCAGACCACGAGAGACCATAGAGACATGGCTGGTAGCCCTTACGACTCCCTGGGTCAGACCACACGACTCCCTGGGTCAGACCATAGACACATGACTGGAAGCCCTTACCACGCGACTCCCTGGGTCAGACCATAGAGACATGACTGGTAGCCCTTACCACACGACTCCCTGGGTCAGACCACACGACTCCCTGGGTCAGACCATAGAGACATGACTGGTATCCCTTACCACCCAACTCCCTGGGTCAGACCATAGAGACATGTCTGGTAGCCCTTACCACACGACTCCCTGGGTCAGACCACACGACTCCCTGGGTCAGACCATAGAGACATGACTGGTAGCCCTTACCACATGACTCACTGGGTCAGACCATGGAGACATAGCTGGTAGCTCTTACCACACGACTCCCTGGGTGAGACCATAGAGACATGACTGGTAGCCCTTACCACACGACTCCCTGGGTCAGACCATAGAGACATGACTGGTAGCCCTTACCACACGACGCCCTGGGTCAGACCACAGAGACTCCCTGGGTTAGACCATAGAGACATGACTGGTATCCCTTACCACACGACTCCCTGGGTCAGACCACACGACTCCCTGGGTTAGACCATAGAGACATGACTGGTAGCCCTTACCACACGACTCTCTGGGTCAGACCATAGAGACATGACTGGTTGCCCTTACCACACGACTCCCTGGGTCAGACCACACGACTCCCTGGGTTAGACCATAGAGACATGACTGGTAGCCCTTACCACACGACTCCCTGGGTCAGACCACACGACTCCCTGGGTCAGACCATAGAGACATGACTGGTGTTCCTTACCACACGACTACCTGGGTCAGACCATAGAGACATGGCTGGTAGCCCTTACCACACGACTCCCTGGGTCAGACCATAGAGACATGACTGGTAGCCCTTACCACACGACTCCCTGGGTCAGACCATAGAGACATGACTGGTAGCCCTTACCACACGACTCCCTGGGTCAGACCACACGACTCCCTGGGTTAGACCATAGAGACATGACTGGTATTCCTTACCACACGACTACCTGGGTCAGACCATAGAGACATGGCTGGTAGCCCTTACCACCCAACTCCCTGGGTCAGACCATAGAGACATGACTGGTAGCCCTTACCACACGACTCTCTGGGTCAGACCATAGAGACATGACTGGTAGCCCTTACCACACGACTCCCTGGGTCAGACCACACGACTCCCTGGGTCAGAACATAGAGACAAGACTGGTAGCCCTTACCACACGACTCCCTGGGTCAGACCACATGACTCCCTGGGTCAGACCATAGAGACATGGCTGGTAGCCCTTACCACACGACTCCCTGGGTCAGACCACATGACTCCCTGGGTCAGACCATAGAGACATGGCTGGTATCCCTTACCACACGACTCCCTGGGTCAGACCACACGACTCCCTGGGTCAGACCATAGAGACATGGCTGGTAGCCCTTACCACACGACTCCCTGGGTCAGACCATAGAGACATGACTGGTAGCCCTTACCACACGACTCCCTGGGTCAGACCACACGACTCCCTGGGTCAGACCACACGACTCCCTGGGTCAGACCATAGAGACATGACTGGAAGCCCTTACCACACGACTCCCTGGGTCAGACCACACGACTCCCTGGGTCAGACCACAGAGACATGACTGGTAGCCCTTACCACACGACTCCCTGGGTCAGACCACACGACTCCCTGCGTCAGACCATAGAGACATGGCTGGTAGCCCTTACCACACGACTCCCTGGGTCAGACCACACGACTCCCTTGGTGAGACCATAGACACATGACTGGAAGCCCTTACCACGCGACTCCCTGGGTCAGACCATAGAGACATGACTGGTAGCCCTTACCACACGACTCCCTGGGTCAGACCACACGACTCCCTGGGTCAGACCATAGAGACATGACTGGTATCCCTTACCACCCAACTCCCTGGGTCAGACCATAGAGACATGTCTGGTAGCCCTTACCACACGACTCCCTGGGTCAGACCATACTCCCTGGGTCAGACCATAGAGACATGACTGGTAGCCCTTACCACATGACTCACTTGGTCAGACCTTGGAGACATAGCTGGTAGCTCTTACCACACGACTCCCTGGCTGAGACCATAGAGACATGACTTGTAGCCCTTACCACACGACTCCCTGGGTCAGACCATAGAGACATGACTGGTAGCCCTTACCACACGACTCCCTGGGTCAGACCACACGACTCCCTGGGTTAGACCATAGAGACATGACTGGTATCCCTTACCACACGACTCCCTGGGTCAGACCACACGACTCCCTGGGTCAGACCATAGAGACATGACTGGTAGCCCTTACCACACGACTCCCTGGGTCAGACCATAGAGACATGACTGGTAGTACCACATGACTCCCTGGGTCAGACCACACGACTCCCTGGGTTAGACCATAGAGACATGACTGGTAGCCCTTACCACACGACTCCCTGGGTCAGACCACATGACTCCCTGGGTCAGACCATAGAGACATGGCTGGTAGCCCTTACCACACGACTCCCTGGGTCAGACCACATGACTCCCTGGGTCAGACCATAGAGACATGACTGGTATCCCTTACCACCCAACTCCCTGGGTCAGACCATAGAGACATGTCTGGTAGCCCTTACCACACGACTCCCTGGGTCAGACCACACGACTCCCTGGGTCAGACCATAGAGACATGACTGGTAGCCCTTACCACACGACTCCCTGGGTCAGACCATAGAGACATGACTGGTAGCCCTTACCACACGACTCCCTGGGTCAGACCACACGACTCCCTGGGTTCAGACCATAGAGACATGACTGGTAGCCCTTACCACACGACTCACTGGGTCAGACCACACGACTCCCTGGGTTAGACCATAGAGACATGACTGGTAGCCCTTACCACACGACTCCCTGGGTCAGACCATAGAGACATGACTGGTAGCCCTTACCACATGACTCCCTGGGGGTCCCAGACCATAGAGACATGACTGGTAGCCCTTACCACACGACTCCCTGGGTCAGACCACACGACTCCCTGGGTCAGACCATAGAGACAAGACTGGTAGCCCTTACCACACGACTCCTGGGTCAGACCACATGACTCCCTGGGTCAGACCATAGAGACATGGCTGGTAGCCCTTACCACATGACTCCCTGGGTCAGACCACATGACTCCCTGGGTCAGACCATAGAGACATGGCTGGTATCCCTTACCACACGACTCCCTGGGTCAGACCACACGACTCCCTGGGTCAGACCATAGAGACATGGCTGGTAGCCCTTACCACACGACTCCCTGGGTCAGACCATAGAGACATGACTGGTAGCCCTTACCACACGACTCCCTGGGTCAGACCACAGAGACATGGCTGGTAGCCCTTACCACACGACTCCCTGGGTCAGACCACACGACTCCCTGGGTCAGACCACAGAGACATGACTGGAAGCCCTTACCACACGACTCCCTGGGTCAGACCACACGACTCCCTGGGTCAGACCATAGAGACATGACTGGTAGCCCTTACCACATGACTCACTGGGTCAGACCATGGAGACATAGCTGGTAGCTCTTACCACACGACTCCCTGGGTGAGACCATAGAGACATGACTGGTAGCCCTTACCACACGACTCCCTGGGTCAGACCATAGAGACATGACTGGTAGCCCTTACCACACGACTCCCTGGATCAGACCACACGACTCCCTGGGTTAGACCATAGAGACATGACTGGTATCCCTTACCACACGACTCCCTGGGTCAGACCACACGACTCCCTGGGTTAGACCATAGAGACATGACTGGTAGCCCTTACCACACGACTCTCTGGGTCAGACCATAGAGACATGACTGGTTGCCCTTACCACACGACTCCCTGGGTCAGACCACACGACTCCCTGGGTTAGACCATAGAGACATGACTGGTAGCCCTTACCACACGACTCCCTGGGTCAGACCACACGACTCCCTGGGTCAGACCATAGAGACATGACTGGTGTTCCTTACCACACGACTACCTGGGTCAGACCATAGAGACATGGCTGGTAGCCCTTACCACACGACTCCCTGGGTCAGACCATAGAGACATGACTGGTAGCCCTTACCACACGACTCCCTGGGTCAGACCATAGAGACATGACTGGTAGCCCTTACCACACGACTCCCTGGGTCAGACCACACGACTCCCTGGGTTAGACCATAGAGACATGACTGGTATTCCTTACCACACGACTACCTGGGTCAGACCATAGAGACATGGCTGGTAGCCCTTACCACCCAACTCCCTGGGTCAGACCATAGAGACATGACTGGTAGCCCTTACCACACGACTCTCTGGGTCAGACCATAGAGACATGACTGGTAGCCCTTACCACACGACTCCCTGGGTCAGACCACACGACTCCCTGGGTCAGACCATAGAGACATGACTGGTAGCCCTTACCACACGACTCCCTGGGTCAGACCACATGACTCCCTGGGTCAGACCATAGAGACATGGCTGGTAGCCCTTACCACACGACTCCCTGGGTCAGACCACATGACTCCCTGGGTCAGACCATAGAGACATGGCTGGTAGCCCTTACCACACGACTCCCTGGGTCAGACCACATGACTCCCTGGGTCAGACCATAGAGACATGGCTGGTAGCCCTTACCACACGACTCCCTGGGTCAGACCATAGAGACATGACTGGTAGCCCTTACCACACGACTCCCTGGGTCAGACCATAGAGACATGGCTGGTAGCCCTTACCACACGACTCCCTGGGTCAGACCATAGAGACATGACTGGTAGCCCTTACCACACGACTCCCTGGGTCAGACCATAGAGACATGGCTGGTAGCCCTTACCACACGACTCCCTGGGTCAGACCACACGACTCCCTGGGTCAGACCATAGAGACATGGCTGGTAGCCCTTACCACACGACTCCCTGGGTCAGACCATAGAGACATGACTGTAGCCCTTAGACACATCCCTGGAAGCCCTACCACGCGACTCCCTGGGTCAGACCATAGAGACATGACTGGTAGCCCTTACCACACGACTCCCTGGGTCAGACCACACGACTCCCTGGGTCAGACCATAGAGACATGACTGGTATCCCTTACCACCCAACTCCCTGGGTCAGACCATAGAGACATGACTGGTAGCCCTTACCACACGACTCCCTGGGTCAGACCATAGAGACATGACTGGTAGCCCTTACCACATGACTCACTGGGTCAGACCATAGAGACATGAGCTGGTAGCTCTTACCACACGACTGAGACCATAGAGACATGAGACACACGACTCCCTGGGTCAGACCATAGAGACATGACTGGTAGCCCTTACCACACGACTCCCTGGGTCAGACCACACGACTCCCTGGGTCAGACCATAGAGACATGACTGGTAGCCCTTACCACACGACTCCTGGGTCAGACCACACGACTCCCTGGGTCAGACCATAGAGACATGACTGGTAGCCCTTACCACACGACTCCCTGGGTCAGACCATAGAGACATGACTGGTAGCCCTTACCACATGACTCCCTGGGTCAGACCACACGACTCCCTGGGTCAGACCATAGAGACATGACTGGTAGCCCTTACCACACGACTCCCTGGGTCAGACCACATGACTCCCTGGGTCAGACCATAGAGACATGGCTGGTAGCCCTTACCACACGACTCCCTGGGTCAGACCACATGACTCCCTGGGTCAGACCATAGAGACATGACTGGTAGCCCTTACCACACGACTCCCTGGGTCAGACCATAGAGACATGACTGGTAGCCCTTACCACACGACTCCCTGGGTCAGACCACACGACTCCCTGGGTCAGACCATAGAGACATGACTGGTAGCCCTTACCACACGACTCCCTGGGTCAGACCATAGAGACATGACTGGTAGCCCTTACCACACGACTCCCTGGGTCAGACCACACGACTCCCTGGGTTAGACCATAGAGACATGAATGGTATCCCTTACCACACGACTCACTGGGTCAGACCACACGACTCCCTGGGTTAGACCATAGAGACATGACTGGTAGCCCTTACCACACGACTCCCTGGGTCAGACCATAGAGACATGACTGGTAGCCCTTACCACATGACTCCCTGGGTCAGACCACACGACTCCCTCAGACCATAGAGACATGACTGGTAGCCCTTACCACACGACTCCCTGGGTCAGACCACACGACTCCCTGGGTCAGAACATAGAGACAAGACTGGTAGCCCTTACCACACGACTCCCTGGGTCAGACCACATGACTCCCTGGGTCAGACCATAGAGACATGGCTGGTAGCCCTTACCACACGACTCCTGGGTCAGACCACATGACTCCCTGGGTCAGACCATAGAGACATGGCTGGTAGCCCTTACCACACGACTCCCTGGGTCAGACCACACGACTCCCTGGGTCAGACCATAGAGACATGGCTGGTAGCCCTTACCACACGACTCCCTGGGTCAGACCATAGGACATGACAGCCCTTACCACACGACTCCCTGGGTCAGACCACAGAGACATGGCTGGTAGCCCTTACCACGACTCCTGGGTCAGACCACAGACTCCCTGGGTCAGACCATAGAGACATGACTGGTAGCCCTTACCACACGACTCCTGGGTCAGACCACTCCCTGGGTCAGACCATAGAGACATGACTGGTAGCCCTTACCACATGACTCACACGACTCCTGGGTCAGACCACACGACTCCCTGGGTCAGACCATAGAGACATGACTGGTAGCCCTTACCACACGACTCCCTGGGTCAGACCATAGAGACATGACTGGTAGCCCTTACCACACGACTCCCTGGGATCAGACCACACGACTCCCTGGGTCAGACCATAGAGACATGACTGGTAGCCCTTACCACACGACTCCCTGGGTCAGACCACACGACTCCCTGGGTCAGACCATAGAGACATGACTGGTAGCCCTTACCACACGACTCTCTGGGTCAGACCATAGAGACATGACTGGGTAGCCCTTACCACACGACTCCCTGGGTCAGACCACACGACTCCCTGGGTCAGACCATAGAGACATGACTGGTAGCCCTTACCACACGACTCCCTGGGTCAGACCACACGACTCCCTGGGTCAGACCATAGAGACATGACTGGTAGTTCCTTACCACACGACTCCCTGGGTCAGACCATAGAGACATGGCTGGTAGCCCTACCCACGGGTCCCTGGGTCAGACCATAGAGACATGACTGGTAGCCCTTACCACACGACTCCCTGGGTCAGACCATAGAGACATGACTGGTAGCCCTTACCACACGACTCCCTGGGTCAGACCACACGACTCCCTGGGTCAGACCATAGAGACATGACTGGTAGCCCTTACCACACGACTACCTGGGTCAGACCATAGAGACATGGCTGGTAGCCCTTACCACCCGACTCCCTGGGTCAGACCATAGAGACATGACTGGTAGCCCTTACCACACGACTCCTGGGTCAGACCATAGAGACATGACTGGTAGCCCTTACCACACGACTCCCTGGGTCAGACCACACGACTCCCTGGGTCAGACCATAGAGACATGACTGGTAGCCCTTACCACACGACTCCCTGGGTCAGACCACATGACTCCTGGGTCAGACCATAGAGACATGGCTGGTAGCCCTTACCACACGACTCCCTGGGTCAGACCACATGACTCCTGGGTCAGACCATAGAGACATGGCTGGTAGCCCTTACCACACGACTCCCTGGGTCAGACCACATGACTCCCTGGGTCAGACCATAGAGACATGGCTGGTAGCCCTTACCACACGACTCCCTGGGTCAGACCATAGAGACATGACTGGTAGCCCTTACCACACGACTCCCTGGGTCAGACCACAGAGACATGGCTGGTAGCCCTTACCACACGACTCCCTGGGTCAGACCACACGACTCCTGGGTCAGACCACAGAGACATGACTGGTAGCCCTTACCACACGACTCCTGGGTCAGACCACACGACTCCCAGGGTCAGACCATAGAGACATGACTGGTAGCCCTTACCACACGATTCCCTGGGTCAGACCACACGACTCCCTGGGTCAGACCATAGAGACATGGCTGGTAGCCCTTACCACACGACTCCCTGGGTCAGGTCCCTTGGTGAGACCATAGACACATGACTGGAAGCCCTTACCACGCGACTCCCTGGGTCAGACCATAGAGACATGACTGGTAGCCCTTACCACACGATTCCCTGGGTCAGACCACACGACTCCCTGGGTCAGACCATAGAGACATGACTGGTAGCCCTTACCACACGACTCCCTGGGTCAGACCATAGAGACATGTCTGGTAGCCCTTACCACACGACTCCCTGGGTCAGACCACACGACTCCCTGGGTCAGACCATAGAGACATGACTGGTAGCCCTTACCACATGACTCACTGGGTCAGACCATGGAGACATAGCTGGTAGCTCTTACCACACGACTCCCTGGCTGAGACCATAGAGACATGACTTGTAGCCCTTACCACACGACTCCCTGGGTCAGACCATAGAGACATGACTGGTAGCCCTTACCACACGACTCCCTGGGTCAGACCACACGACTCCCTGGGTCAGACCATAGAGACATGACTGGTATCCCTTACCACACGACTCACTGGGACAGACCACACGACTCCTGGGTCAGACCATAGAGACATGACTGGTAGCCCTTACCACACGACTCCCTGGGTCAGACCATAGAGACATGACTGGTAGCCCTTACCACATGACTCCCTGGGTCAGACCACACGACTCCCTGGGTCAGACCATAGAGACATGACTGGTAGCCCTTACCACACGACTCCCTGGGTCAGACCACACGACTCCCTGGGTCAGAACATAGAGACAAGACTGGTAGCCCTTACCACACGACTCCCTGGGTCAGACCACATGACTCCCTGGGTCAGACCATAGAGACATGGCTGGTAGCCCTTACCACACGACTCCCTGGGTCAGACCACATGACTCCCTGGGTCAGACCATAGAGACATGACTGGTAGCCCTTACCACCCAACTCCTGGGTCAGACCATAGAGACATGACTGGTAGCCCTTACCACACGACTCCCTGGGTCAGACCACACGACTCCCTGGGTCAGACCATAGAGACATGACTGGTAGCCCTTACCACATGACTCACTGGGTCAGACCTTGGAGACATAGCTGGTAGCTCTTACCACACGACTCCCTGGCTGAGACCATAGAGACATGACTTGTAGCCCTTACCACACGACTCCCTGGGTCAGACCATAGAGACATGACTGGTAGCCCTTACCACACGACTCCCTGGGTCAGACCACACGACTCCCTGGGTTAGACCATAGAGACATGACTGGTATCCCTTACCACACGACTCCCTGGGTCAGACCACACGACTCCCTGGGTTAGACCATAGAGACATGACTGGTAGCCCTTACCACACGACTCCCTGGGTCAGACCATAGAGACATGACTGGTAGCCCTTACCACATGACTCCCTGGGTCAGACCACACGACTCCTGGGTCAGACCATAGAGACATGACTGGTAGCCCTTACCACACGACTCCCTGGGTCAGACCACACGACTCCTGGGTCAGACCATAGAGACAAGACTGGTAGCCCTTACCACACGACTCCCTGGGTCAGACCACATGACTCCCTGGGTCAGACCATAGAGACATGGCTGGTAGCCCTTACCACACGACTCCCTGGGTCAGACCACATGACTCCCTGGGTCAGACCATAGAGACATGGCTGGTATCCCTTACCACACGACTCCCTGGGTCAGACCACCGACTCCCTGGGTCAGACCATAGAGACATGGCTGGTAGCCCTTACCACACGACTCCCTGGGTCAGACCATAGAGACATGACTGGTAGCCCTTACCACACGACTCCCTGGGTCAGACCACAGAGACATGGCTGGTAGCCCTTACCACACGACTCCCTGGGTCAGACCACACGACTCCCTGGGTCAGACCACAGAGACATGACTGGAAGCCCTTACCACACGACTCCCTGGGTCAGACCACACGACTCCCAGGGTCAGACCACAGAGACATGACTGGTAGCCCTTACCACACGATTCCCTGGGTCAGACCACACGACTCCCTGCGTCAGACCATAGAGACATGGCTGGTAGCCCTTACCACACGACTCCCTGGGTCAGACCACACGACTCCCTTGGTGAGACCATAGACACATGACTGGTAGCCCTTACCACGCGACTCCCTGGGTCAGACCATAGAGACATGACTGGTAGCCCTTACCACACGACTCCCTGGGTCAGACCACACGACTCCCTGGGTCAGACCATAGAGACATGACTGGTATCCCTTACCACCCAACTCCCTGGGTCAGACCATAGAGACATGTCTGGTAGCCCTTACCACACGACTCCCTGGGTCAGACCACACGACTCCCTGGGTCAGACCATAGAGACATGACTGGTAGCCCTTACCACATGACTCACTGGGTCAGACCTTGGAGACATAGCTGGTAGCTCTTACCACACGACTCCCTGGCTGAGACCATAGAGACATGACTTGTAGCCCTTACCACACGACTCCCTGGGTCAGACCATAGAGACATGACTGGTAGCCCTTACCACACGACTCCCTGGGTCAGACCACACGACTCCCTGGGTTAGACCATAGAGACATGACTGGTATCCCTTACCACACGACTCACTGGGTCAGACCACACGACTCCCTGGGTTAGACCATAGAGACATGACTGGTAGCCCTTACCACACGACTCCCTGGGTCAGACCATAGAGACATGACTGGTAGCCCTTACCACATGACTCCCTGGGTCAGACCACACGACTCCCTGGGTTAGACCATAGAGACATGACTGGTAGCCCTTACCACACGACTCCCTGGGTCAGACCACACGACTCCCTGGGTCAGACCATAGAGACATGACTGGTAGCCCTTACCACACGACTCCCTGGGTCAGACCACATGACTCCCTGGGTCAGACCATAGAGACATGGCTGGTAGCCCTTACCACACGACTCCCTGGGTCAGACCACACGACTCCCTGGGTCAGACCATAGAGACATGGCTGGTAGCCCTTACCACACGACTCCCTGGGTCAGACCACACGACTCCCTGGGTCAGACCATAGAGACATGGCTGGTAGCCCTTACCACACGACTCCCTGGGTCAGACCATAGAGACATGACTGGTAGCCCTTACCACACGACTCCCTGGGTCAGACCACAGAGACATGGCTGGTAGCCCTTACCACACGACTCCCTGGGTCAGACCACACGACTCCTGGGTCAGACCACAGAGACATGACTGGTAGCCCTTACCACACGACTCCCTGGGTCAGACCACACGACTCCCAGGGTCAGACCACAGAGACATGACTGGTAGCCCTTACCACACGATTCCCTGGGTCAGACCACACGACTCCCTGCGTCAGACCATAGAGACATGGCTGGTAGCCCTTACCACACGACTCCCTGGGTCAGACCACACGACTCCCTTGGTGAGACCATAGACACATGACTGGAAGCCCTTACCACGCGACTCCCTGGGTCAGACCATAGAGACATGACTGGTAGCCCTTACCACACGACTCCTGGGTCAGACCACACGACTCCCTGGGTCAGACCATAGAGACATGACTGGTATCCCTTACCACCCGACTCCCTGGGTCAGACCATAGAGACATGTCTGGTAGCCCTTACCACACGACTCCCTGGGTCAGACCACACGACTCCCTGGGTCAGACCATAGAGACATGACTGGTAGCCCTTACCACATGACTCACTGGGTCAGACCTTGGAGACATAGCTGGTAGCTCTTACCACACGACTCCTGGCTGAGACCATAGAGACATGACTGTAGCCCTTACCACACGACTCCCTGGGTCAGACCATAGAGACATGACTGGTAGCCCTTACCACACGACTCCCTGGGTCAGACCACCGACTCCCTGGGTTAGACCATAGAGACATGACTGGTATCCCTTACCACACGACTCCCTGGGTCAGACCACACGACTCCCTGGGTTAGACCATAGAGACATGACTGGTAGCCCTTACCACACGACTCCCTGGGTCAGACCATAGAGACATGACTGGTAGCCCTTACCACATGACTCCCTTGGTCAGACCACACGACTCCCTGGGTCAGACCATAGAGACATGACTGGTAGCCCTTACCACACGACTCCCTGGGTCAGACCACACGACTCCCTGGGTCAGACCATAGAGACAAGACTGGTAGCCCTTACCACACGACTCCCTGGGTCAGACCACATGACTCCCTGGGTCAGACCATAGAGACATGGCTGGTAGCCCTTACCACACGACTCCCTGGGTCAGACCACATGACTCCTGGGTCAGACCATAGAGACATGGCTGGTAGCCCTTACCACACGACTCCCTGGGTCAGACTCCTGGGTCAGACCATAGAGACATGGCTGGTAGCCCTTACCACACGACTCCCTGGGTCAGACCATAGAGACATGACTGGTAGCCCTTACCACACGACTCCCTGGGTCAGACCACAGAGACATGGCTGGTAGCCCTTACCACACGACTCCCTGGGTCAGACCACACGACTCCCTGGGTCAGACCACAGAGACATGACTGGAAGCCCTTACCACACGACTCCCTGGGTCAGACCACACGACTCCCAGGGTCAGACCACAGAGACATGACTGGTAGCCCTTACCACACGATTCCCTGGGTCAGACCACACGACTCCCTGCGTCAGACCATAGAGACATGGCTGGTAGCCCTTACCACACGACTCCCTGGGTCAGACCACACGACTCCCTTGGTGAGACCATAGACACATGACTGGAAGCCCTTACCACGCGACTCCCTGGGTCAGACCATAGAGACATGACTGGTAGCCCTTACCACACGACTCCCTGGGTCAGACCATAGAGACATGACTGGTATCCCTTACCACCCAACTCCCTGGGTCAGACCATAGAGACATGTCTGGTAGCCCTTACCACACGACTCCCTGGGTCAGACCACACGACTCCCTGGGTCAGACCATAGAGACATGACTGGTAGCCCTTACCACATGACTCACTGGGTCAGACCTTGGAGACATAGCTGGTAGCTCTTACCACACGACTCCCTGGGTCAGACCACACGACTCCCTGGGTCAGACCATAGAGACATGACTGGTAGCCCTTACCACACGACTCCCTGGGTCAGACCACACGACTCCCTGGGTTAGACCATAGAGACATGACTGGTAGCCCTTACCCACGACTCCCTGGGTCAGACCACACGACTCCCTGGGTCAGACCATAGAGACATGACTGGTAGCCCTTACCACACGACTCCCTGGGTCAGACCATAGAGACATGACTGGTAGCCCTTACCACATGACTCCCTGGGTCAGACCACACGACTCCCAGACCATAGAGACATGACTGGTAGCCCTGACCACACGACTCCCTGGGTCAGACCACACGACTCCCTGGGTCAGACCATAGAGACATGACTGGTAGCCCTTACCACACGACACCTGGGTCAGACCACACGACTCCTGGGTCAGACCATAGAGACATGGCTGGTAGCCCTTACCACACGACTCCCTGGGTCAGACCATAGAGACATGACTGGTAGCCCTTACCACACGACTCCCTGGGTCAGACCACACGACTCCCTGGGTCAGACCATAGAGACATGACTGGTATTCCTTACCACACGACTACCTGGGTCAGACCATAGAGACATGGCTGGAAGCCCTTACCACACGACTCCCTGGGTCAGACCATAGAGACATGACTGGTAGCCCTTACCACACGACTCCCTGGGTCAGACCACACGACTGCCTGGGTTAGACCATAGAGACATGACTGGTAGCCCTTACCACACGACTCCCTGGGTCAGACCATAGAGACATGGCTGGTAGCCCTTACCACCCAACTCCCTGGGTCAGACCATAGAGACATGACTGGTAGCCCTTACCACACGACTCTCTGGGTCAGACCATAGAGACATGACTGGTAGCCCTTACCACACGACTCCCTGGGTCAGACCACACGACTCCCTGGGTCAGAACATAGAGACAAGACTGGTAGCCCTTACCACACGACTCCCTGGGTCAGACCACATGACTCCCTGGGTCAGACCATAGAGACATGGCTGGTAGCCCTTACCACACGACTCCCTGGGTCAGTACAGATAACTCCCTGGGTCAGACCATAGAGACATGGCTGGTAGCCCTTACCACACGACTCCCTGGGTCAGACCACACGACTCCCTGGGTCAGACCATAGAGACATGGCTGGTAGCCCTTACCACACGACTCCCTGGGTCAGACCACACGACTCCCTTGGTGAGACCATAGACACATGACTGGAAGCCCTTACCACGCGACTCCCTGGGTCAGACCATAGAGACATGACTGGTAGCCCTTACCACACGACTCCCTGGGTCAGACCACCGACTCCTGGGTCAGACCATAGAGACATGACTGGTATCCCTTACCACCCAACTCCCTGGGTCAGACCATAGAGACATGACTGGTAGCCCTTACCACCGACTCCCTGGGTCAGACCACACGACTCCTGGGTCAGACCATAGAGACATGACTGGTAGCCCTTACCACACGACTCTCTGGGTCAGACCATAGAGACATGACTGGTAGCCCTTACCACATGACTCACTGGGTCAGACCATGGAGACATAGCTGGTAGCTCTTACCACACGACTCCCTGGGTGAGACCATAGAGACATGACTTGTAGCCCTTACCACACGACTCCTGGGTCAGACCATAGAGACATGACTGGTAGCCCTTACCACACGACTCCCTGGGTCAGACCACACGACTCCCTGGGTCAGACCATAGAGACATGACTGGTAGCCCTTACCACACGACTCCCTGGGTCAGACCACACGACTCCCTGGGTCAGACCATAGAGACATGACTGGTAGCCCTTACCACACGACTCCTGGGTCAGACCATAGAGACATGACTGGTAGCCCTTACCACATGACTCCCTGGGTCAGACCACACGACTCCCTGGGTCAGACCATAGAGACATGACTGGTAGCCCTGACCACACGACTCCCTGGGTCAGACCATAGAGACATGTCTGGTAGCCCTTACCACACGACTCCCTGGGTCAGACCACACGACTCCCTGGGTCAGACCATAGAGACATGACTGGTAGCCCTTACCACATGACTCCTGGGTCAGACCATGGAGACATGACTGGTAGCTCTTACCACACGACTCCCTGGCTGAGACCATAGAGACATGACTTGTAGCCCTTACCACACGACTCCCTGGGTCAGACCATAGAGACATGACTGGTAGCCCTTACCACACGACTCCCTGGGTCAGACCACACGACTCCCTGGGTTAGACCATAGAGACATGACTGGTAGCCCTTACCACACGACTCCCTGGGTCAGACCGACTCCCTGGGTTAGACCATAGAGACATGACTGGTAGCCCTTACCACACGACTCCCTGGGTCAGACCATAGAGACATGGCTGGTAGCCCTTACCACACGACTCCCTGGGTCAGACCACACGACTCCCTGGGTTAGACCATAGAGACATGACTGGTATTCCTTACCACACGACTACCTGGGTCAGACCATAGAGACATGGCTGGTAGCCCTTACCACACGACTCCCTGGGTCAGACCATAGAGACATGATTGGTAGCCCTTACCACACGACTCCCTGGGTCAGACCACACGACTGCCTGGGTTAGACCATAGAGACATGACTGGTATTCCTTACCAAACGACTACCTGGGTCAGACCATAGAGACATGGCTGGTAGCCCTTACCACCCAACTCCCTGGGTCAGACCATAGAGACATGACTGGTAGCCCTTACCACATGACTCACTGGGTCAGACCTTGGAGACATAGCTGGTAGCTCTTACCACACGACTCCCTGGCTGAGACCATAGAGACATGACTTGTAGCCCTTACCACACGACTCCCTGGGTCAGACCATAGAGACATGACTGGTAGCCCTTACCACACGACTCCCTGGGTCAGACCACCGACTCCCTGGGTTAGACCATAGAGACATGACTGGTATCCCTTACCACACGACTCCCTGGGTCAGACCACACGACTCCCTGGGTTAGACCATAGAGACATGACTGGTAGCCCTTACCACACGACTCCCTGGGTCAGACCACACGACTCCCTGGGTCAGACCATAGAGACATGACTGGTATCCCTTACCACACGACTCTCTGGGTCAGACCATAGAGACATGACTGGTAGCCCTTACCACATGACTCACTGGGTCAGACCTTGGAGACATAGCTGGTAGCTCTTACCACACGACTCCCTGGCTGAGACCATAGAGACATGACTTGTAGCCCTTACCACACGACTCCCTGGGTCAGACCATAGAGACATGACTGGTAGCCCTTACCACACGACTCCCTGGGTCAGACCACACGACTCCCTGGGTTAGACCATAGAGACATGACTGGTATCCCTTACCACACGACTCCCTGGGTCAGACCACACGACTCCCTGGGTCAGACCATAGAGACATGACTGGTAGCCCTTACCACACGACTCCTGGGTCAGACCATAGAGACATGACTGGTAGCCCTTACCACATGACTCCCTGGGTCAGACCACTCCCTGGGTCAGACCATAGAGACATGACTGGTAGCCCTGACCACACGACTCCCTGGGTCAGACCATAGAGACATGTCTGGTAGCCCTTACCACACGACTCCCTGGGTCAGACCACACGACTCCCTGGGTCAGACCATAGAGACATGACTGGTAGCCCTTACCACATGACTCACTGGGTCAGACCTTGGAGACATAGCTGGTAGCTCTTACCACACGACTCCCTGGCTGAGACCATAGAGACATGACTTGTAGCCCTTACCACACGACTCCCTGGGTCAGACCATAGAGACATGACTGGTAGCCCTTACCACACGACTCCCTGGGTCAGACCACACGACTCCTGGGTTAGACCATAGAGACATGACTGGTAGCCCTTACCACACGACTCCCTGGGTCAGACCACACGACTCCCTGGGTTAGACCATAGAGACATGACTGGTAGACCACACGACTCCCTGGGTCAGACCATAGAGACATGGCTGGTAGCCCTTACCACACGACTCCCTGGGTCAGACCACACGACTCCTGGGTCAGACCATAGAGACATGACTGGTATTCCTTACCACACGACTACCTGGGTCAGACCATAGAGACATGGCTGGTAGCCCTTACCACACGACTCCTGGGTCAGACCATAGAGACATGCTGGTAGCCCTTACCACACGACTCCCTGGGTCAGACCACACGACTCCCTGGGTCAGACCATAGAGACATGACTGGTAGCCCTTACCAAACGACTACCTGGGTCAGACCATAGAGACATGGCTGGTAGCCCTTACCACCCAACTCCCTGGGTCAGACCATAGAGACATGACTGGTAGCCCTTACCACACGACTCCCTGGGTCAGACCATAGAGACATGACTGGTAGCCCTTACCACATGACTCCCTGGGTCAGACCACACGACTCCCTGGGTCAGACCATAGAGACATGACTGGTAGCCCTGACCACACGACTCCCTGGGTCAGACCATAGAGACATGTCTGGTAGCCCTTACCACACGACTCCCTGGGTCAGACCACACGACTCCCTGGGTCAGACCATAGAGACATGACTGGTAGCCCTTACCACATGACTCACTTGGTCAGACCTTGGAGACATAGCTGGTAGCTCTTACCACACGACTCCCTGGGTGAGACCATAGAGACATGACTGGTAGCCCTTACCACACGACTCCCTGGGTCAGACCATAGAGACATGACTGGTAGCCCTTACCACACGACTCCCTGGGTCAGACCACACGACTCCCTGGGTTAGACCATAGAGACATGACTGGTATCCCTTACCACACGACTCCCTGGGTCAGACCACACGACTCCCTGGGTTAGACCATAGAGACATGACTGGTAGCCCTTACCACACGACTCCCTGGGTCAGACCATAGAGACATGACTGGTAGCCCTTACCACATGACTCCCTGGGTCAGACCACACGACTCCCTGGGTTAGACCATAGAGACATGACTGGTAGCCCTGACCACACGACTCCCTGGGTCAGACCACACGACTCCCTGGGTCAGACCATAGAGACATGACTGGTATTCCTTACCACACGACTACCTGGGTCAGACCATAGAGACATGGCTGGTAGCCCTTACCACACGACTCCCTGGGTCAGACCATAGAGACATGACTGGTAGCCCTTACCACACGACTCCCTGGGTCAGACCACACGACTGCCTGGGTTAGACCATAGAGACATGACTGGTATTCCTTACCAAACGACTACCTGGGTCAGACCATAGAGACATGGCTGGTAGCCCTTACCACCCAACTCCCTGGGTCAGACCATAGAGACATGACTGGTAGCCCTTACCACACGACTCTCTGGGTCAGACCATAGAGACATGACTGGTAGCCCTCACCACACGACTCCCTGGATCAGACCACACGACTCCCTGGGTCAGAACATAGAGACAAGACTGGTAGCCCTTACCACACGACTCCCTGGGTCAGACCACATGACTCCCTGGGTCAGACCATAGAGACATGGCTGGTAGCCCTTACCACACGACTCCCTGGGTCAGTACAGATAACTCCCTGGGTCAGACCATAGAGACATGGCTGGTAGCCCTTACCACACGACTCCCTGGGTCAGACCACACGACTCCTGGTCAGACCATAGAGACATGGCTGGTAGCCCTTACCACACGACTCCTGGGTCAGACCACACGACTCCCTGGGTCAGACCATAGAGACATGACTGGAAGCCCTTACCACACGACTCCCTGGGTCAGACCATAGAGACATGACTGGTAGCCCTTACCACACGACTCCCTGGGTCAGACCACACGACTCCCTGGGTCAGACCATAGAGACATGACTGGTATCCCTTTACCACCCAACTCCTGGGTCAGACCATAGAGACATGTCTGGTAGCCCTTACCACACGACTCCCTGGGTCAGACCACACGACTCCCTGGGTCAGACCATAGAGACATGACTGGTAGCCCTTACCACATGACTCCTGGGTCAGACCTTGGAGACATAGCTGGTAGCTCTTACCACACGACTCCCTGGCTGAGACCATAGAGACATGACTGGTAGCCCTTACCACACGACTCCCTGGGTCAGACCATAGAGACATGACTGGTAGCCCTTACCACACGACTCCCTGGGTCAGGTCCCTGGGTTAGACCATAGAGACATGACTGGTAGCCCTTACCACACGACTCCCTGGGTCAGACCACACGACTCCCTGGGTTAGACCATAGAGACATGACTGGTAGCCCTTACCACACGACTCCCTGGGTCAGACCATAGAGACATGACTGGTAGCCCTTACCACATGACTCCCTGGGTCAGACCACACGACTCCCTGGGTTAGACCATAGAGACATGACTGGTAGCCCTGACCACACGACTCCCTGGGTCAGACCACACGACTCCCTGGGTCAGACCATAGAGACATGACTGGTATTCCTTACCACACGACTCCCTGGGTCAGACCACACGACTCCCTGGGTTAGACCATAGAGACATGACTGGTATTCCTTACCACACGACTACCTGGGTCAGACCATAGAGACATGGCTGGTAGCCCTTACCACACGACTCCCTGGGTCAGACCATAGAGACATGACTGGTAGCCCTTACCACACGACTCCCTGGGTCAGACCACACGACTGCCTGGGTTAGACCATAGAGACATGACTGGTATTCCTTACCAAACGACTACCTGGGTCAGACCATAGAGACATGGCTGGTAGCCCTTACCACCCAACTCCCTGGGTCAGACCATAGAGACATGACTGGTAGCCCTTACCACACGACTCTCTGGGTCAGACCATAGAGACATGACTGGTAGCCCTTACCACACGACTCCTGGGTCAGACCACACGACTCCCTGGGTCAGAACATAGAGACAAGACTGGTAGCCCTTACCACACGACTCCCTGGGTCAGACCACATGACTCCCTGGGTCAGACCATAGAGACATGGCTGGTAGCCCTTACCACACGACTCCCTGGGTCAGTACAGATAACTCCCTGGGTCAGACCATAGAGACATGGCTGGTAGCCCTTACCACACGACTCCCTGGGTCAGACCACACGACTCCCTGGGTCAGACCATAGAGACATGGCTGGTAGCCCTTACCACACGACTCCCTGGGTCAGACCACACGACTCCCTGGGTCAGACCATAGAGACATGGCTGGTAGCCCTTACCACACGACTCCCTGGGTCAGACCAAAGAGACATGACTGGTAGCCCTTACCAAACGACCACCTGGGTCAGACCATAGAGACATGGCTGGTAGCCTTTACCACCCGACTCCCTGGGTCAGACCATAGAGACATGACTGGTAGCCCTTACCACACGACCACCTGGGTCAGACCATAGAGACATGGCTGGTAGCCCTTACCACACGACTCCTGGGTCAGACCACACGACTCCCTGGGTCAGATCATAGAGACATGACTGGTAGCCCTTACCACACGACTCCCTGGGTCAGACCATAGAGACATGACTGGTAGCCCTTACCACACGACTCCCTGGGTCAGACCACACGACTCCCTGGGTCAGACCATAGAGACATGACTGGTAGCCCTTTCCACACGACTACCTGGGCCAGACCATAGAGACATGACTGGTAGCCCTTACCACACGACTCCCTGGGTCAGACCAGACTCCCTGGGTCAGACCATAGAGACATGATTGG
This sequence comes from Oncorhynchus masou masou, assembly GCF_036934945.1. NCBI lineage: Eukaryota > Metazoa > Chordata > Actinopteri > Salmoniformes > Salmonidae > Oncorhynchus > Oncorhynchus masou. The sequence goes on along the minus strand of NW_027002682.1, from coordinate 73,396 downwards.
TAACCCTTAACACACGACTCCCTGGGTCAGACCATAGAGACATGACTGGTAGCCTTACCAAACGACCACCTGGGTCAGACCATAGAGACATGGCTGGTAGCCTTTAACACCCGACTCCCTGGGTCAGACCATAGAGACATGACTGGTAACCCTTACCACACGACCACCGGGGTCAGACCATAGAGACATGGCTGGTAGCCTTTACCACCCGACTCCCTGGGTTAGACCATAGAGACATGACTGGTATCCCTTACAACACGACTCCCTGGGTCAGACCACACGACTCCCTGGGTTAGACCATAGAGACATGACTGGTAGCCCTTACCACAAGACTCCCTGGGTCAGACCACACGACTCCCTGGGTTAGACCATACAGACATGATTGGTAACCCTTAACACACGACTCCCTGGGTCAGACCATAGAGACATGACTGGTATTCCTTACCACACGACTACCTGGGTCAGACCATAGAGACATGGCTGGTAGCGCTTACCACACGACTCCCTGGGTCAGACCACACGACTCCCTGGGTCAGACCATAGAGACATTACTGGTAGCCCTTACCACACGACTCCCTGGGTCAGACCATAGAGACATGACTGGTAGCCCTTACCACACGACTCCCTGGGTCAGACCACACGACTCCCTGGGTCAGACCATAGAGACATGACTGGTAGCCCTTACCACACGACTCCCTGGGTCAGACCAAAGAGACATGACTGGTAGCCCTTACCAAACGACCACCTGGGTCAGACCATAGAGACATGGCTGGTAGCCTTTACCACCCGACTCCCTGGGTCAGACCTAGAGACATGACTGGTAGTCAGACCACCTGGGTCAGACCATAGAGACATGGCTGGTAGCCCTTACCACACGACTCCCTGTGTCAGACCACACGACTCCCTGGGTCAGACCATAGAGACATTACTGGTAGCCCTTACCACACGACTCCCTGGGTCAGACCATAGAGACATGACTGGTAGCCCTTACCACACGACTCCCTGGGTCAGACCACACGACTCCCTGGGTGAGACCATAGATACATGACTGGTAGCCCTTACCACACGACTCCCTGGGTCAGACCAAAGAGACATGACTGGTAGCCCTTACCAAACGACCACCTGGGTCAGACCATAGAGACATGGCTGGTAGCCTTTACCACCCGACTCCCTGGGTCAGACCATAGAGACATGACTGGTAGCCCTTACCACACGACCACCTGGGTCAGACCATAGAGACATGGCTGGTAGCCCTTACCACACGACTCCCTGGGTCAGACCACACGACTCCCTGGGTCAGACCATAGAGACATGACTGGTAGCCCTTACCACACGACTCCCTGGGTCAGACCATAGAGACATGACTGGTAGCCCTTACCACACGACTCCCTGGGTCAGACCACACGACTCCCTGGGTCAGACCATAGAGACATGACTGGTATCCCTTTCCACACGACTACCTGGGCCAGACCATAGAGACATGACTGGTAGCACTTACCACACGACTCCCTGGGACAGACCACACGACTCCCCGGGTCAGACCATAGAGACATGACTGGTAGCCCTTACCACACGACTCCCTGGGACAGACCACACGACTCCCCGGGTCAGACCATAGAGACATGATTGGTAACCCTTAACACCCGACTCCCTGGGTCAGACCATAGAGACATGACTGGTAACCCTTACCACACGACCACCGGGGTCAGACCATAGAGACATGGCTGGTAGCCTTTACCACCCGACTCCCTGGGTCAGACCATAGAGACATGACTGGTAGCCCTTACCACAATACTCCCTGGGTCAGACCATAGAGACATGACTGGTAGCACTTACCACACGACCACCTGGGTCAGACCACACGACTCCCTGGGTCAGACCATAGAGACATGACTGGTATCCCTTACCACCCGACTCCCTGGGTCAGACCATAGAGACATGTCTGGTAGCCCTTACCACACGACTCCCTGGGTCAGACCATAGAGACATGACTGGTAGCCCTTACCACATGACTCACTGGGTCAGACCATGGAGACATAGCTGGTAGCTCTTACCACACGACTCCCTGGGTGAGACCATAGAGACATGACTGGTAGCCCTTACCACACGACTCCCTGGGTCAGACCATAGAGACATGACTGGTAGCCCTTACCACACGACTCCCTGGGTCAGACCACACGACTCCCTGGGTTAGACCATAGAGACATGACTGGTATCCCTTACCACACGACTCCCTGGGTCAGACCACACGACTCCCTGGGTTAGACCATAGAGACATGACTGGTAGCCCTTACCACACGACTCCCTGGGTCAGACCATAGAGACATGACTGGTAGCCCTTACCACATGACTCCCTGGGTCAGACCACACGACTCCCTGGGTCAGACCATAGAGACATGACTGGTATTCCTTACCACACGACTACCTGGGTCAGACCATAGAGACATGGCTGGTAGCCCTTACCACACGACTCCCTGGGTCAGACCATAGAGACATGACTGGTAGCCCTTACCACACGACTCCCTGGGTCAGACCACACGACTCCCTGGGTCAGAACATAGAGACAAGACTGGTAGCCCTTACCACACGACTCCCTGGGTCAGACCACATGACTCCCTGGGTCAGACCATAGAGACATGGCTGGTAGCCCTTACCACACGACTCCCTGGGTCAGTCCACATAACTCCCTGGGTCAGACCATAGAGACATGGCTGGTAGCCCTTACCACACGACTCCCTGGGTTAGACCACATGACTCCCTGGGTCAGACCATAGAGACATGGCTGGTAGCCCTTACCACACGACTCCCTGGGTCAGACCAAACGACTCCCTGGGTCAGACCATAGAGACATGGCTGGTAGCCCTTACCACACGACTCCCTGGGTCAGACCATAGAGACATGGCTGGTAGCCCTTACCACACGACTCCCTGGATCAGACCATAGAGACATAGCTGGTAGCCCTTACCACACGACTCCCTGGGTCTGACCACAGAGACATGGCTGGTAGCCATTACCACACGACTCCCTGGGTCAGACCACGACTCCTGGGTGAGACCATAGAGACATGACTGGTAGCCCTTACCACACGACTCCTGGGTCAGACCAAAGAGACATGACTGGTAGCCCTTACCAAACGACCACCTGGGTCAGACCATAGAGACATGGCTGGTAGCCTTTACCACCCGACTCCCTGGGTCAGACCATAGAGACATGACTGGTAGCCCCTACCACACGACCACCTGGGTCAGACCATAGAGACATGGCTGGTAGCCCTTACCACACGACTCCTGGGTCAGACCACACGACTCCCTGGGTCAGACCATAGAGACATGACTGGTAGCCCTTACCACACGACTCCCTGGGTCAGACCATAGAGACATGACTGGTAGCCCTTACCACACGACTCCCTGGGTCAGACCACACGACTCCCTGGGTCAGACCATAGAGACATGACTGGTATCCCTTTCCACACGACTACCTGGGCCAGACCATAGAGACATGACTGGTAGCCCTTACCACACGACTCCCTGGGACAGACCACACGACTCCCCGGGTCAGACCATAGAGACATGACTGGTAGCCCTTACCACACGACTCCCTGGGTCAGACCACACGACTTCCTGGGTCAGACCATAGAGACATGACTGGAAGCCCTTACCACACGACTCCCTGGGTCAGACCATAGAGACATGACTGGTAGCCCTTACCACACGACTCCCTGGGTCAGACCACACGACTCCCTGGGTTAGACCATAGAGACATGACTGGTATTCCTTACCACACGACTACCTGGGTCAGACCATAGAGACATGGCTGGTAGCCCTTACCACCCAACTCCCTGGGTCAGACCATAGAGACATGACTGGTAGCCCTTACCACACGACTCTCTGGGTCAGACCATAGAGACATGACTGGTAGCCCTTACCACACGACTCCCTGGGTCAGACCACACGACTCCCTGGGTCAGAACATAGAGACAAGACTGGTAGCCCTTACCACACGACTCCCTGGGTCAGACTACATGACTCCCTGGGTCAGACCATAGATACATGGCTGGTAGCCCTTACCACACGACTCCCTGGGTCAGTCCACATAACTCCCTGGGTCAGACCATAGAGACATGGCTGGTAGCCCTAACCACACGACTCCCTGGGTTAGACCACATGACTCCCTGGGTCAGACCATAGAGACATGGCTGGTAGCCCTTACCACACGACTCCCTGGGTCAGACCACACGACTCCCTGGGTCAGACCATAGAGACATGGCTGGTAGCCCTTACCACACGACTCCCTGGGTCAGACCATAGAGACATGACTGGTAGCCCTTACCACACGACTCCCTGGATCAGACCATAGAGACATAGCTGGTAGCCCTTACCACACGACTCCCTGGGTCTGACCACAGAGACATGGCTGGTAGCCCTTACCACACGACTCCCTGGGTCAGACCACACGACTCCCTGGGTGAGACCATAGATACATGACTGGTAGCCCTTACCACACGACTCCCTGGGTCAGACCATAGAGACATGGCTGGTAGCCTTTACCACCCGACTCCCTGGGTCAGACCATAGAGACATGACTGGTAGCCCCTACCACACGACCACCTGGGTCAGACCATAGAGACATGGCTGGTAGCCTTTACCACACGACTCCCTGGGTCAGACCACACGACTCCCTGGGTCAGACCATAGAGACATGACTGGTAGCCCTTACCACACGACTCCCTGGGTCAGACCACACGACTCCCTGGGTCAGACCATAGAGACATGACTGGTATCCCTTTCCACACGACTACCTGGGCCAGACCATAGAGACATGACTGGTAGCCCTTACCACACGACTCCCTGGGACAGACCACACGACTCCCCGGGTCAGACCATAGAGACATGACTGGTAGCCCTTACCACACGACTCCCTGGGTCAGACCACACAACTCCCTGGGTCAGACCATAGAGACATGATTGGTAACCCTTAACACACGACTCCCTGGGTCAGACCATAGAGACATGACTGGTAGCCCTTACCAAACGAACACCTGGGTCAGACCATAGAGACATGGCTGGTAGCCTTTAACACCCGACTCCCTGGGTCAGACCATAGAGACATGACTGGTAACCCTTACCACACGACCACCTGGGTCAGACCATAGAGACATGGCTGGTAGCCTTTACCACCCGACTCCCTGGGTCAGACCATAGAGACATGACTGGTAGCCCTTACCACAATACTCCATGGGTCAGACCATAGAGACATGACTGGTAGCCCTTACCACACGACCACCTGGGTCAGACCATAGAGACATGGCTGGTAGCCCTTACCACACGACTCCCTGGGTCAGACCATAGAGACATGACTGGTAGCCCTTACCACAATACTCCCTGGGTCAGACCATAGAGACATGACTGGTAGCCCTTACCACACGACCACCTGGGTCAGACCATAGAGACATGGCTGGTAGCCCTTACCACACGACTCCCTGGGTCAGACCATAGAGACATGACTGGTAGCCCTTACCACATGACTCCCTGGGTCAGACCCCACGACTCCCTGGGTCAGACCATAGAGACATGACTGGTATCCCTTACCACCCAACTCCCTGGGTCAGACCATAGAGACATGTCTGGTAGCCCTTACCACACGACTCCCTGGGTCAGACCACACGACTCCCTGGGTCAGACCATAGAGACATGACTGGTAGCCCTTACCACATGACTCCCTGGGTCAGACCATGGAGACATAGCTGGTAGCTCTTACCCGACTCCCTGGGTGAGACCATAGAGACATGACTGGTAGCCCTTACCACACGACTCCCTGGGTCAGACCATAGAGACATGACTGGTAGCCCTTACCACACGACTCCTGGGTCAGACCACATGACTCCCTGGGTCAGACCATAGAGACATGACTGGTAGCCCTTACCACACGACTCCCTGGGTCAGACCATAGAGACATGACTGGTAGCCCTTACCACACGACTCCCTGGGTCAGACCACACGACTCCCTGGGTCAGACCATAGAGACATGACTGGTAGCCCTTACCACACGACTCCCTGGGTCAGACCACACGACTCCCTGGGTTAGACAATAGAGACATGACTGGTAGCCCTTACCACACGACTCCCTGGGTCAGACCATAGAGACATGACTGGTAGCCCTTACCACATGACTCCCTGGGTCAGACCACACGACTCCCTGGGTCAGACCATAGAGACATGACTGGTATTCCTTACCACACGACTACCTGGGTCAGACCATAGAGACATGGCTGGTAGCCCTTACCACACGACTCCTGGGTCAGACCATAGAGACATGACTGGTAGCCCTTACCACACGACTCCTGGGTCAGACCACACGACTCCCTGGGTCAGAACATAGAGACAAGACTGGTAGCCCTTACCACACGACTCCCTGGGTCAGACCACATGACTCCCTGGGTCAGACCATAGAGACATGGCTGGTAGCCCTTACCACACGACTCCCTGGGTCAGACCACATGACTCCCTGGGTCAGACCATAGAGACATGGCTGGTAGCCCTTACCACACGACTCCCTGGGTCAGACCAAACGACTCCCTGGGTCAGACCATAGAGACATGGCTGGTAGCCCTTACCACACGACTCCCTGGGTCAGACCATAGAGACATAGCTGGTAGCCCTTACCACACGACTCCCTGGGTCTGACCACAGAGACATGGCTGGTAGCCATTACCACACGACTCCCTGGGTCAGACCACACGACTCCCTGGGTGAGACCATAGAGACATGACTGGTAGCCCTTACCACACGACTCCCTGGGTCAGACCAAAGAGACATGACTGGTAGCCCTTACCAAACGACCACCTGGGTCAGACCATAGAGACATGGCTGGTAGCCTTTACCACCCGACTCCCTGGGTCAGACCATAGAGACATGACTGGTAGCCCCTACCACACGACCACCTGGGTCAGACCATAGAGACATGGCTGGTAGCCCTTACCACACGACTCCCTGGGTCAGACCACACGACTCCCTGGGTCAGACCATAGAGACATGACTGGTAGCCCTTACCACACGACTCCCTGGGTCAGACCATAGAGACATGACTGGTAGCCCTTACCACACGACTCCCTGGGTCAGACCACACGACTCCCTGGGTCAGACCATAGAGACATGACTGGTATCCTTTCCACCACACGACTACCTGGGCCAGACCATAGAGACATGACTGGTAGCCCTTACCACACGACTCCCTGGGACAGACCACACGACTCCCCGGGTCAGACCATAGAGACATGACTGGTAGCCCTTACCACACGACTCCCTGGGTCAGACCCACGACTCCTGGGTCAGACCATAGAGACATGACTGGAATACCACACGACTCCCCGGGTCAGACCATAGAGACATGACTGGTAGCCCTTACCACACGACTCCCTGGGTCAGACCACACGACTTCCTGGGTCAGACCATAGAGACATGACTGGTATTCCTTACCACACGACTACCTGGGTCAGACCATAGAGACATGGCTGGTAGCCCTTACCACCCAACTCCCTGGGTCAGACCATAGAGACATGACTGGTAGCCCTTACCACACGACTCTCTGGGTCAGACCATAGAGACATGACTGGTAGCCCTTACCACACGACTCCCTGGGTCAGACCACACGACTCCCTGGGTCAGAACATAGAGACAAGACTGGTAGCCGTTACCACACGACTCCCTGGGTCAGACCACATGACTCCCTGGGTCAGACCATAGATACATGGCTGGTAGCCCTTACCACACGACTCCCTGGGTCAGTCCACATAACTCCCTGGGTCAGACCATAGAGACATGGCTGGTAGCCCTAACCACACGACTCCCTGGGTTAGACCACATGACTCCCTGGGTCAGACCATAGAGACATGGCTGGTAGCCCTTACCACACGACTCCCTGGGTCAGACCACACGACTCCCTGGGTCAGACCATAGAGACATGGCTGGTAGCCCTTACCACACGACTCCCTGGGTCAGACCATAGAGACATGACTGGTAGCCCTTACCACACGACTCCCTGGGTCAGACCACACGACTCCCTGGGTCAGAACATAGAGACAAGACTGGTAGCCCTTACCACACGACTCCCTGGGTCAGACCACATGACTCCCTGGGTCAGACCATAGATACATGGCTGGTAGCCCTTACCACACGACTCCCTGGGTCAGTCCACATAACTCCCTGGGTCAGACAATAGAGACATGGCTGGTAGCCCTAACCACACGACTCCCTGGGTTAGACCACATGACTCCCTGGGTCAGACCATAGAGACATGGCTGGTAGCCCTTACCACACGACTCCCTGGGTCAGACCACACGACTTCCTGGGTCAGACCATAGAGACATGACTGGAAGCCCTTACCACACGACTCCCTGGGTCAGACCATAGAGACATGACTGGTAGCCCTTACCACACGACTCCCTGGGTCAGACCACACGACTCCCTGGGTTAGACCATAGAGACATGACTGGTATTCCTTACCACACGACTACCTGGGTCAGACCATAGAGACATGGCTGGTAGCCCTTACCACCCAACTCCCTGGGTCAGACCATAGAGACATGACTGGTAGCCCTTACCACACGACTCTCTGGGTCAGACCATAGAGACATGACTGGTAGCCCTTACCACACGACTCCCTGGGTCAGACCACACGACTCCCTGGGTCAGAACATAGAGACAAGACTGGTAGCCCTTACCACACGACTCCCTGGGTCAGACCACATGACTCCCTGGGTCAGACCATAGATACATGGCTGGTAGCCCTTACCACACGACTCCCTGGGTCAGTCCACATAACTCCCTGGGTCAGACCATAGAGACATGGCTGGTAGCCCTAACCACACGACTCCCTGGGTTAGACCACATGACTCCTGGGTCAGACCATAGAGACATGGCTGGTAGCCCTTACCACACGACTCCCTGGGTCAGACCACACGACTCCCTGGGTCAGACCATAGAGACATGGCTGGTAGCCCTTACCACACGACTCCCTGGGTCAGACCATAGAGACATGACTGGTAGCCCTTACCACCGACTCCCTGGGTCAGACCACACGACTCCCTGGGTCAGAACATAGAGACAAGACTGGTAGCCCTTACCACACGACTCCCTGGGTCAGACCACATGACTCCCTGGGTCAGACCATAGATACATGGCTGGTAGCCCTTACCACACGACTCCCTGGGTCAGTCCACATAACTCCCTGGGTCAGACCATAGAGACATGGCTGGTAGCCCTAACCACACGACTCCCTGGGTTAGACCACATGACTCCCTGGGTCAGACCATAGAGACATGGCTGGTAGCCCTTACCACACGACTCCCTGGGTCAGACCACACGACTCCCTGGGTCAGACCATAGAGACATGGCTGGTAGCCCTTACCACACGACTCCCTGGATCAGACCATAGAGACATAGCTGGTAGCCCTTACCACACGACTCCCTGGGTCTGACCACAGAGACATGGCTGGTAGCCCTTACCACACGACTCCCTGGGTCAGACCACACGACTCCCTGGGTGAGACCATAGATACATGACTGGTAGCCCTTACCACACGACTCCCTGGGTCAGACCATAGAGACATGGCTGGTAGCCTTTACCACCCGACTCCCTGGGTCAGACCATAGAGACATGACTGGTAGCCCCTACCACACGACCACCTGGGTCAGACCATAGAGACATGGCTGGTAGCCTTTACCACACGACTCCCTGGGTCAGACCACACGACTCCCTGGGTCAGACCATAGAGACATGACTGGTAGCCCTTACCACACGACTCCCTGGGTCAGACCATAGAGACATGACTGGTAGCCCTTACCACACGACTCCCTGGGTCAGACCACACGACTCCCTGGGTCAGACCATAGAGACATGACTGGTATCCCTTTCCACACGACTACCTGGGCCAGACCATAGAGACATGACTGGTAGCCCTTACCACACGACTCCCTGGGACAGACCACACGACTCCCCGGGTCAGACCATAGAGACTTGACTGGTAGCCCTTACCACACGACTCCCTGGGTCAGACCACACAACTCCCTGGGTCAGACCATAGAGACATGATTGGTAACCCTTAACACACGACTCCCTGGGTCAGACCATAGAGACATGACTGGTAGCCCTTACCAAACGACCACCTGGGTCAGACCATAGAGACATGGCTGGTAGCCTTTAACACCCGACTCCCTGGGTCAGACCATAGAGACATGACTGGTAACCCTTACCACACGACCACCGGGGTCAGACCATAGAGACATGGCTGGTAGCCTTTACCACCCGACTCCCTGGGTCAGACCATAGAGACATGACTGGTAGCCCTTACCACAATACTCCATGGGTCAGACCATAGAGACATGACTGGTAGCCCTTACCACACGACCACCTGGGTCAGACCATAGAGACATGGCTGGTAGCCCTTACCACACGACTCCCTGGGTCAGACCATAGAGACATGACTGGTAGCCCTTACCACATGACTCCCTGGGTCAGACCACACGACTTCCTTGGTCAGACCATAGAGACATGACTGGTAGCCCTTACCACACGACCACCTGGGTCAGACCATAGAGACATGGCTGGTAGCCTTTACCACCCGACTCCCTGGGTCAGACCATAGAGACATGACTGGTAGCCCTTACCACACGACTACCTGGGTCAGACCATAGAGACATGGCTGTTAGCCCTTACCACATGACTCCCTGGGTCAGACCACACGACTTCCTTGGTCAGACCATAGAGACATGACTGGTAGCCCTTACCACACGACTCCCTGGGTCAGACCACACGACTTCCTGGGTCAGACCATAGAGACATGACTGGTATCCCTTTCCACACGACTACCTGGGCCAGACCATAGAGACATGACTGGTAGCCCTTACCACACGACTCCCTGGGACAGACCACACGACTCCCCGGGTCAGACCACACGACTCCCTGGGTCAGACCACACGACTCCCTGGGTCAGACCATAGAGACATGACTGGTATCCCTTTCCACACGACTACCTGGGCCAGACCATAGAGACATGACTGGTAGCCCTTACCACACGACTCCCTGGGACAGACCACACGACTCCCCGGGTCAGACCATAGAGACTTGACTGGTAGAACTTACCACACGACTCCCTGGGTCAGACCACACAACTCCCTGGGTCAGACCATAGAGACATGATTGGTAACCCTTAACACACGACTCCCTGGGTCAGACCATAGAGACATGACTGGTAGCCCTTACCAAACGACCACCTGGGTCAGACCATAGAGACATGGCTGGTAGCCTTTAACACCCGACTCCCTGGGTCAGACCATAGAGACATGACTGGTAACCCTTACCACACGACCACCGGGGTCAGACCATAGAGACATGGCTGGTAGCCTTTACCACCCGACACCCTGGGTCAGACCATAGAGACATGACTGGTAGCCCTTACCACAATACTCCATGGGTCAGACCATAGAGACATGACTGGTAGCCCTTACCACACGACCACCTGGGTCAGACCATAGAGACATGGCTGGTAGCCCTTACCACAATACTCCCTGGGTCAGACCACACGACTTCCTTGGTCAGACCATAGAGACATGACTGGTAGCCCTTACCACACGACTCCCTGGGTCAGACCACACGACTCCCTGGGTCAGACCATAGAGACATGACTGGTATCCCTTACCACACGACTACCTGGGTCAGACCATAGAGACATGACTGGTAGCCCTTACCACACGACTACCTGGGTCAGACCACACGACTTCCTGGGTCAGACCATAGAGACATGACTGGTAGCCCTTACCACACGACCACCTGGGTCAGACCATAGAGACATGGCTGGTAGCCTTTACCACCCGACTCCCTGGGTCAGACCATAGAGACATGACTGGTAGTCCTTACCACATGACGCCCTGGGTCAGACCACACTACTCTCTGGGTCAGACCACACGACTCCCTGGGTCAGACCATAGAGACATGACTGGTAGCCCTTACCACACGACTACCTGGGTCAGACCACACGACTTCCTGGGTCAGACCATAGAGACATGACTGGAAGCCCTTACCACACGACTCCCTGGGTCAGACCATAGAGACATGACTGGTAGCCCTTACCACACGACTCCCTGTGTCAGACCACACGACTCCCTGGGTCAGACAACACGACTCCCTGGATCAGACCACAGAGATGTGACTGGTAGCCCTTACATACATACATACATACATACATACATACATATATATATATATATATATATATATATATATATATATATATATATATATATATATACACGTTTGCCCCACCAAGATGAATTTACATGCATTAATATATATATCTATACGTTTGCCCCACTAAGATGAATTTACATGCAGTAATATACACACACACACACACACACACACACACACACACACACACACACACACACACACACACACACACATACACATACATACACATATATATACACATATATATACACATATATATATATATATATACGTTTGCCCCACCAAGATGAATTTACATGCTGAAATCGCCACTGGTCCAGTATGAGCCCAATGTTTGTCAATGGGAATAATATGCAGACTTAAGCTTGTCACCTGCCTTCCTGCCTTTGGGACAACAACTCCCATTGTTAGGGCGGAGACATGAGCATCTCGTCATTATGTGCAGATCTCTTGTTTCAGCCTCTTGCGTATTGGAAAGGAAAGTTGGCAGGTGCACAGTGCACTGTTAGGATGCTGAGTTGCCCTAAAGTAAATTTATGTTTCGCCAAAAGTATATAATTACCCGTCTAAATCAAATCATTATAAATACTTCACCAGGGAGCATCACTGAGCCACAGAGGATCATTAGCTCATTAAAAATGTTTTTGCTGTAGATTGTTTCAGATCACAAGTGTGTTTGGGAAGCCTGCAGTTTGGGTAGTGGGAGTTGGTCTCGCTGATTGAGTTGCGGCTGTCAGTGAAAAGTGTCTGAAATACACTACCATTCAAAAGTTTGGGGTCACTTAGAAATGGCCTTTTTTTGAAAGACAAGTAATTTTGTTTGTCCATTTAAAATAACATAAGATTATGATCGGAAATACAGGGTAGACATTATTCATGTTGTAAATGACTATTGTAGCTGGTAACGACAGATTGTTAATGGAATATCTACTCTTGGAAGCTGGCCTTCTAGGCGGAGTTCCTCTGTCCAGTGTCTGTGTTCATTGGCCCATCTTAATATTTTATTTGTATTGCCAGTCTGAGATGTGGCATTTTCTTTGCAACACTGCCTAGAAGGCCAGCATCCTGGAGTTACCTCTTCACTGTTGACGCTGACTGGTGTTTTGCGGGTACTATTTAATGAAGCTACCCGTTGACGACTTGTGAGTCATCTGTTTCTCAAACTAGACACTCTAATGTACTTGTCCTCTTGCTCAGTTGTGCACCGGGGCCTCACACTTGTCTTTCTTTTCTGGTTAGGGCCAGTTTGTGCTGTTCTGTGAGTGGAGTAGTACACAGCCTTGCACGAGATCTTCAGTTTCTTGGCAATTTTCCACATGGAATAGCCTTCAGTTCTCACTAGCAATAGCTCAAGTCAAGACAGGTGGAGAAGAGAGATAAATGTGGTTAAAAGAACCAGAATTTTTGTCAGGATATTTTCTTCTGTTTTTATTTGTCGGCTTTAGACATATGTATTTCACTTAGTTCAAGATGGAAGTTATAGGCCTACTGCTGCATTGGCCTATAGGTTATCTCTGAGTTCTATGGAAGTTATAGGCCTACTGCTGCATTGGCCTATAGGTTATCTCTGAGTTCTATGGAAGTTATAGGCCTACTGCTGCATTGGCCTATAGGTTATCTCTGAGTTCTATGGAAGTTATAGGCCTACTGCTGCATTGGCCTATAGGTTATCTCTGAGTTCTATGGAAGTTATAGGCCTACTGCTGCATTGGCCTATAGGTTATCTCTGAGTTCTATGGAAGTTATAGGCCTACTGCTGCATTGGCCTATAGGTTATCTCTGAGTTCTATGGAAGTTATAGGCCTACTGCTGCATTGGCCTATAGGTTATCTCTGAGTTCTATGGAAGTTATAGGCCTACTGCTGCATTGGCCTATAGGTTATCTCTGAGTTCTATGGAAGTTATAGGCCTACTGCTGCATTGGCCTATAGGTTATCTCTGAGTTCTATGGAAGTTATAGGCCTACTGCTGCATTGGCCTATAGGTTATCTCTGAGTTCTATGGAAGTTATAGGCCTACTGCTGCATTGGCCTATAGGTTATCTCTGAGTTCTATGGAAGTTATAGGCCTACTGCTGCATTGGCCTATAGGTTATCTCTGAGTTCTATGGAAGTTATAGGCCTACTGCTGCATTGGCCTATAGGTTATCTCTGAGTTCTATGGAAGTTATAGGCCTACTGCTGCATTGGCCTATAGGTTATCTCTGAGTTCTATGGAAGTTATAGGCCTACTGCTGCATTGGCCTGTAGGTTATCTCTGAGTTTGGAAGTTATAAGCCCCACCCAGTCTCCACCCAGTCTCCACCCAGGACCCAACCAGTCTCCACCCAGGACCCACCCAGTCTCCACCCAGTCTCCACCCAGGACCCACCCAGTCCACACCCAGTCTCCATCCAGTCTTCACCCAGTCTCCACCCAGTCTCCACCCAGGACCCAACCAGTCTCCACCCAGTCTCCACCCAGGACCCACCCAGTCTCCACTCAGGACCCACCCAGGACCCACCCAGGACCCACCCAGTCTCCACCCAGGACCCACCCAGTCTCCACCCAGGACACACCCAGGACACACCCAGGACACACCCAGTCTCCACCCAGGACCCACCCAGTCCACACCCAGTCTCCATCCAGTCTCCACCCAGGACCCACCCAGTCTCCACCCAGGACCCATCCAGTCTCCATCCAGTCTCCACCCAAGACCCACCCAGGACCCATCCAGTCTCCACCCAGGACCCATCCAGTCTCAATCCAGTCTCCACCCAGGACCCACCCCGTACCCATCCTTTCTCCACCCAGTCTCCATCCAGTCTCCACCCAAGACCCACCCAGGACCCATCCAGTCTCCACCCAGTTTCCTCCCAGGACCCATCCAGTCTCCACCCAGGACCCACCCAGGACCCACCCAGGACCCATCCAGGACCCACCCAGTCTCCACCGAGTCTCCACCCAGAACCCAGTCTCCACCCAGTCCCCACCCAGGACCTAGCTAGTCTCCACCCAGAACCCAGTCTCCATCCAGTCTCCACCCAGGACCCACCCCGTACCCATCCTTTCTCCACCCAGTCTCCACCCAGGACCCACCCAGGACCCATCCAGTCTCCACCCAGGACCCACCCAGTCTCCACCCAGTTTCCTCCCAGTACCCAACCAGTCTCCACCCAGTCGCCACCCAGGACCCATCCAGTCTCCACCCAGGACCCACCCAGGACCCACCCAGGACCCACCCAGGACCCACCCAGTCTCCACCCAGTTTTCTCCCAGTCTCCACCCAGTCTCCACCCAGTCTCCACCCAGGACCCACCCAGGACCCACCTAGTCTCCACCCAGTCTCCACCCAGGACACACCCAGGACCCACCTAGTCTCCACCCAGTCTCCACCCAGGACACACCCAGGACCCCCCCAGGACCCATCTAGTCTCCACCCAGGACCCACCCAGGACCCACCTAGTCTCCACCCAGTCTCCACCCAGGACACACCCAGGACCCACCCAGGACCCACCCAGGACCCACCCAGTCTCCACCCAGTCTCCACCCAGGACACACCCAGGACCCACCTAGTCTCCACCCAGTCTCCACCCAGGACACACCCAGGACCCCCCCAGGACCCATCTAGTCTCCACCCAGGACCCACCCAGGACCCACCTAGTCTCCACCCAGTCTCCACCCAGGACACACCCAGGACCCACCCAGGACCCACCCAGGACCCACCTAGTCTCCACCCAGTCTCCACCCAGGACACACCCAGGACCCACCCAGGACCCACCCAGGACCCACCCAGGACCCACCTAGTCTCCACCCAGTCTCCACCCAGGACACACCCAGGACCCACCCAGGACCCACCCAGGACCCATCTAGTCTCCACCCAGGACCCACCCACCACCTGTTATCCGCAGGGAAACACTTGGTAACACTGCAGCAATCCTGATCGCACTGTAGCTACATTTTATCAACACACTACCTCAAAACACAGGTCATAAATCATATCGCTCTGATCTCTGATACAGTCTATGGTCTAAGAGACCAGCAAACAGTAACCAAAGCATTAGTCCAAACACTCCCATATATTGATGCACTAGCCAAACACACAGCTAAATAATGAAGCATCAGCTAAATAGTCTCCTCATTGGCCAAAAGCCCATGGAGCAGTGACGTACCTGACTGCTGTCTGTGACAGAGCACAGACTGGCCTCCTATTCCCCTCTGTTTAGAGAGAGGCAGAGAGAAGCCAGACACCTGCACTAGAGCCAGCCTGGCTTCCATCACACACACCAGCCACAAACACAACTGGGTCACAGAGAAGCACAGCCCTGATAGACTGATAAACTCAGTGGCTGAACTGACCCAAGGCCTTGTTCTGCTCTGTTCAGCTGTGCTTTGCTCTGGGCACTAGTTAGCATAGCAAGTTCCCCTGGACACATACACAGCTGCTCATTTGTAGGGGCAATTAGGGGCTCTGGCAGGTGTGTGTGTCTGTGTTTGTGTGTGTAGCTGTAATTAGGAGCTCTGACAAGTACATATTAGTAAAATAACTGATCTGAAGCCTGTTTACCTACTCGTCAGGGTTCACTGCCCACAGAGAGCTCTGCCTCATGCTAAGCTAACACACACACACATACACAGCTTTAAGCAACACGCTACGTTACGTTAGTGTAGCTCAGCTAATGTTTGCTGCTCAGCCTCGCTGCCTCAGTCACCCCAGCTGTTTCCTTCACCCTTACTCTGTGTGTGTGTGTTTGTGTGCATGCGTGTGCATGTGTGTGTGCATATGTGTGTTCATGTATGAGTCAGTCTCCTATGGACAGGCAGATATTTCATAGCATATTACAGAGCGCTCTGCAGAATTGACAGTGTTTGTGTAAGTCTCTATATAAACACTGACTCATTACAGTCCACCAAAACCATCACTTTAGAAGCACTTGGAGTATAAGGGCTAAGAGAGAGATTCTAATAATTTATGCTCCATATTTCATTGTGTGTCCTTCACACCTAAAATGAACAACGATGCACCCCAGAGGCATTGTTGTATTCAGGTTATTTTCCAGTCAACCTGTGTCACCTATATCATGCTATAAAATTAATGATTGACTTATTGTATTTCTTATTGTTTAGCTTGTTTAAAACCAGATGAACATGTTACTTTTCCCCTCTCCCCTCCCCTGGAGAATATCACAATAATGATGTTTACAGGCTCTCAGTCACACGTCAGAATTAGATGTTCATCCATGTTTCTCAAACGTCACAAATCGAAGTTGTTCCAAAGTCAAATTTCAAAGTGTTTTAAGGTTAAGTTGAGGAATTACCTCTGAATGGTTAAGGTAAGGCATTATCTCTGAATGGTTACGTTGATGCATTACCTCTGAATGGTTAAGGTACGGCATTATCTCTGAATGGTTAAGTTGATGCATTACCTCTGAATGGTTAAGGTAAGGCATTACGTTTGAATGATTAAGGTAAGGCATTACCTCTGAATGGTTTGGGTAAGGCATTACCTCTGAATGGTTACATTTGGACATTACCTCTGCCTGGTTGTGTTTATGCATTACCTCAGGGTGGTTACGTTGGGGCATTACCTCTGAGTGGTTAAGTTGAGGCATTACCTCTGAATGGTTACCTTGAGGCATTACCTCTGAATGGTTCGGGTAAGCCATTACCTCTGAGTGGTTAAAGTACGACATTACCTCTGAATGGTTATTGTACGGCATTACCTCTGAATGGTTAAGGTAAGGCATTACCCCTGGATGGTTACGTTGATGCTTTACCTCTGAATGGTTATTGTTAGGCATTACCTCTGAATGGTTAAGGTAAGGCATTACCCCTGGATGGTTACGTTGATGCATTACCTCTGAATGGTTACGATAAGGCATTACCTCTGAATGGTTACAGTAAGGCGTTACCTCTGAATGGTTACGTTGAGGCTGACAAGCAGGAAAACAGCCTTCAGCTTCCAAAAACGTAACGTCACCACAAAATATTTCATAAGTTGCCTATAAACGTTGCCAAAATATTTCAGAAGTTGCCTGTAAACGTTGCCAAAATATTTCATAAATTGCCTGTAAACGTTACCAAAATATTTCAGAAGTTGCCTGTAAATGTTGCCAAAAATATTTCAGAAGATTTTTAAGTCATTACCTCTGAATGGTTCAGGTAAAGCATAAAACAAAAATGTAAAATCTAGCGCTGGATTCAAAGACACAACTTTTGGAAAGAGGTAGATGCTTACGCCCATTACATCACCCACACACTGTTGCCCCTAGTGTCCAGTTTCAACGTCATATCCTGATACACGCTGCTTTGACGTCCTTGAGATTTGATATGAGAAGCACAGTTGCGCAGCACCCGCTCACTATTTTCATCCTCAACAGAAAAACAAGATTAATTTCTGGGATTGTTCCTGGAAGTGAATATCTTGAGCAGAGATAGAGTTCTCCATGGGCCTCCTGCCTGCCCTGTAGTGGCTCTTAAAATAGGCCAGGAGGAGTGAAGGTTCTGGCTGAGCAACCCACACAGAACAAGACATCACGGACTCTCATCCAGTCCAAAGTCAACCCTGAGCCCCTACACTGACACACTCATCATAGATATCAGTGACGTGGTCTGACACTTGTAGGTACGCACGCATGCACATGGGCACGTAAGCATGGAGGTAGACATACTGTACACCCACGCTCACAGAAACACACCATTACCTTGGGTTACTGTACACACATGCTCACAGAAACATACCATTACCTTGGGTTACTGTACACACATGCTCACAGAAACATACCATTACCTTGGGTTACTGTACACACATGCTCACAGAAACATACCATTACCTTGGGTTACTGTACACACATGCTCACAGAAACATACCATTACCTTGGGTTACTGTACACACATGCTCACAGAAACATACCATTACCTTGGGTTACTGTACACACATGCTCACAGAAACACACCATTACCTTGGGTTACTGTACACACAAGCTCACAGAAACACACCATTACCTTGGGTTACTGTACACCCACGCTCACAGAAACACACCATTACCTTGGTTACTGTACACCCACGCTCACAGAAAAACACCATTGCCTTGGGTTGCTGTACACACATGCTCACAGAAACATACCATTACCTTGGGTTACTGTACACACATGCTCACAGAAACACACCATTACCTTGGGTTACTGTACACACAAGCTCACAGAAACACACCATTACCTTGGGTTACTGTACACCCACGCTCACAGAAACACACCATTACCTTGGTTACTGTACACCCACGCTCACAGAAAAACACCATTGCCTTGGGTTGCTGTACACACATGCTCACAGAAACACACCATTGCCTTGGGTTACTGTACACACAAGCTCACAGAAACACACACCATTACCTTGGGTTACTGTACACACATGCTCACAGAAACACACCATTACCTTGGGTTACTATACACACACGCTCCTCTGCCGGCGTTCAGCTGTGGCTCTGGGCCTGGCAATGGTCTCTCTCTTGGAATGCGCAAGTGCACCCACGCGCACGTACATACACACACACACACACACACACACACACACACATGATTCGCCCAGAATGGGCTTTTTTTAAATAATGGTGTGGGAGCATTGCAGGGTCTGTTTTTAGAGTAAATTACCTCCGTGGCTGGTTGGGTGGGCACGCACACACACACACTGGTTGGGTGGGCATGGGGGCATTGGGGCATAGGGACATTGGGGCATGGGGGCATTGGGGCATGGGGGCATTGGGGCATGGGGACATGGGGGCATGGGGGCATTGGGGCATGGGGGCATGGGGGCATTGGGGCATGGGGGCATGGGGGCATGGGGATGAGTGTGAGTCTTAAAGAAGGAGCCCTTTTTGCTCTGTAATGGAAGCTGCACAATCAGAGCTGATGAATTACAACAGAGAATCAGATCACACACACACACATGCACACACACACATGCACACACACACAAAGATATGGCTGACTCAGCAGGGAAATACTATGCAATAAGTCACATATTTTTCCTTAACCAACTTCCTTATTGCATTAAACCTACACTCAGTGTCGGCAATTGAGGGTCGTGATTTTACAAGTTTACATCTTAATATGAAGTGGGTTAATAGTACAGTGCCTTCAGAAAGATTTCATACCCCTTGACTTTTTCAACATTTTGTTGTCTTACAAATCAAATCAAATCAAATTTATTTATATAGCCCTTCGTACATCAGCTGATATCTCAAAGTGCTGTACAGAAACGCAGCCTAAAACCCCAAACAGCAAGCAATGCAGGTGTAGAAGCACGGTGGTTAGGAAAAACTGCCTAGAAAGGCCAAAACCTAGGAAGAAACCTAGAGAGGAAACAGGCTATGTGGGATGGCCATTCCTCTTCTGGCTGTGCCGGGTGGAGATTATAACAGAACATGGCCAAGATGTTAAAATGTTCATAAATGACCAGCATGGTCGAATAATAATAATAAGGCAGAACAGTTGAAACTGGAGCAGCAGCACGGCCAGGTGGACTGGGGACAGCAAGGAGTCATCATGTCAGGTAATCCTGGGGCATGGTCCTAGGGCTCAGGTCCTCCGAGAGAGAGAGAGAAAGAAAGAGAATTAGAGAGAGCAAAAAGAAGGAGCCCTTTTTGTTACAGCCTGAATTAAACATGGATTAAATAAATAAATAAAATATCACCCTTCTACACAAAATACCCCAAATGACAAAGTGAAAACATATAGACATCTCGACAGGTGTCAGTAGTGTTCCCTGTAGACATCTAGACAGCTGTCAGCAGTGTTCCCTATAGACATCTAGACATGTGTCAGTAGTGTTCCCTATAGACATCTAGACAGGTGTCAGTAGTGTTCACTATAGACAGGTGTCAGTAGTGTTCCCCATAGACAGGTGTCAGTAGTGTTCCCTATAGACAGGTGTCAGTAGTGTTCCCTATAGACATGTAGACAGGTGTCAGTAGTGTTCCCTATAGACATCTAGACAGGTGTCAGTAGTGTTCCCTATAGACATGTGTCAGTAGTGTTCCCTGTAGACATCTAGACAGGTGTCAGTAGTGTTCACTATAGACAGGTGTCAGTAGTGTTCCCTATAGACAGGTGTCAGTAGTGTTCCCTATAGACAGGTGTCAGTAGTGTTCCCTATAGACAGGTGTCAGTAGTGTTCACTATAGACAGGTGTCAGTAGTGTTCCCTATAGACAGGTGTCAGTAGTGTTCCCTATAGACATCTAGACAGGTGTCAGTAGTGTTCCCTATAGACATCTAGACAGGTGTCAGTAGTGTTCCCTATAGACAGGTGTCAGTAGTGTTCCCTATAGACATCTAGACATGTGTCAGTAGTGCTCCCTATAGACAGGTGTCAGTAGTGTTCCCTATAGACAGGTGTCAGTAGTGTTACCTGTAGACATCTAGACAGCTGTCAGTAGTGTTCCCTATATATAGGTGTCAGTAGTGTTCCCTATAGACCGGTGTCAGTAGTGTTCCCTGTAGACAGGTGTCAGTAGTGTTCCCTATAGACATCTAGACAGGTGTCAGTAGTGTTCCCTATATATAGGTGTCAGTAGTGTTCCCTATATATAGGTGTCAGTAGTGTTCCCTATAGACCGGTGTCAGTAGTGTTCCCTATATATAGGTGTCAGTAGTGTTCCCTATAGACATCTAGACAGGTGTCAGTAGTGTTCCCTATATATAGGTGTCAGTAGTGTTCCCTATATACAGGTGTCAGTAGTGTTCCCTATATATAGGTGTCAGTAGTGTTCCCTATATATAGGTGTCAGTAGTGTTCCCTATAGACAGGTGTCAGTAGTGTTCCCTATAGACATCTAGACAGCTGTCAGTAGTGTTCCCTATAGACATCTAGACAGGTGTCAGTAGTGTTCCCTATAGACATCTAGACAGGTGTCAGTAGTGTTCCCTATAGACATCTAGACAGGTGTCAGTAGTGTTCCCTATAGACATCTAGACAGGTGTCAGTAGTGTTCCCTATAGACATCTAGACAGGTGTCAGTAGTGTTCCCTATAGACATTTAGACAGGTGTCAGTAGTGTTCCCTATAGACAGGTGTCAGTAGTGTAGGTGTCAGTAGTGTTCCCTAGACATAGACAGGTGTCAGTAGTGTTCCCTATAGACAGGTGTCAGTAGTGTTCCCTGTAGATAGGTGTCAGTAGTGTTCCCTATAGACATCTAGACAGGTGTCAGTAGTGTTCCCTATAGACATCTAGACAGGTGTCAGTAGTGTTCCCTATAGACAGGTGTCTAGACAGGTGTCAGTAGTGTTCCCTATAGACAGGTGTCAGTAGTGTTCCCTAGACATCTAGACAGGTGTCAGTAGTGTTCCCTATAGACATATAGACAGGTGTCAGTAGTGTTCCCTATAGACATCTAGACAGGTGTCAGTAGTGTTCCCTATAGACAGGTGTCAGTAGTGTTCCCTATAGACATCTAGACAGGTGTCAGTAGTGTTCCCTATATAGACAGGTGTCAGTAGTGTTCCCTATATATAGGTGTCAGTAGTGTTCCCTTTTGACATCTAGACAGGTGTCAGTAGTGCTCACTATATATAGGTGTCAGTAGTGTTCCCAATAGACATCTTGACAGGTGTCAGTAGTGCTCCCTAGACAGGTGTCAGTAGTGTTCCCTATAGACATAGACAGGTGTCAGTAGTGTTCCCTATAGACATCTAGACAGGTGTCAGTAGTGTTCCCTATATAGACAGGTGTCAGTAGTGTTCCCTATAGACATCTAGACAGGTGTCAGTAGTGTTCCCTATAGACATCTAGACAGGTGTCAGTAGTGTTCCCTATAGACATCTAGACAGGTGTCAGTAGTGTTCCCTATAGACATCTAGACAGGTGTCAGTAGTGTTCCCTATAGACATCTAGACAGGTGTCAGTAGTGTTCCCTATAGACATCTAGACAGGTGTCAGTAGTGTTCCCTATAGACATCTAGACAGGTGTCAGTAGTGTTCCCTATAGACATCTAGACAGGTGTCAGTAGTGTTCCCTATATAGACAGGTGTCAGTAGTGTTCCCTATAGACATCTAGACAGGTGTCAGTAGTGTTCCCTATAGACAGGTGTCAGTAGTGTTCCCTATAGAGGTGTCAGTAGTGTTCTAGACAGGTGTCAGTAGTGTTCCCTATATAGGTGTCAGTAGTGTTCCCTATAGACAGGTGTCAGTAGTGTTCCCTGTAGACAGGTGTCAGTAGTGTTCCCTATAGAGGTGTCAGTAGTGTTCCCTATAGACATCTAGACAGGTGTCAGTAGTGTTCCCTATAGACATCTAGGTGTCAGTAGTGTTCCCTAGACATCTAGACAGGTGTCAGTAGTGTTCCCTACAGGTGTCATATAGGTGTCAGTAGTGTTCCCTATAGACATAGGTGTCAGTAGTGTTCCCTATAGACATAGACAGGTGTCAGTAGTGTTCCCTATAGACATCTAGACAGGTGTCAGTAGTGTTCCCTATAGACATCTAGACAGGTGTCAGTAGTGTTCCCTATAGACATCTAGACAGGTGTCAGTAGTGTTCCCTATAGACATCTAGACAGGTCTCAGTAGTGTTCCCTATAGACATCTAGACAGGTGTCAGTAGTGTTCCCTATAGACATCTAGACAGGTGACAGGTGTCAGTAGTGTTCCCTATAGACATCTAGACAGGTGTCAGTAGTGTTCCCTATAGATAGACAGGTGTCAGTAGTGTTCCCTATAGGTGTCACATCCCTATAGACAGGTGTCAGTAGTGTTCCCTATAGACATCTAGACAGGTGTCAGTAGTGTTCCCTATAGACATCTAGACAGGTGTCAGTAGTGTTCCCTATAGACATCTAGACAGGTGTCAGTAGTGTTCCCTAGACATAGACAGGTGTCAGTAGTGTTCCCTTGATAGACAGGTGTCAGTAGTGTTCCCTATAGACAGGTGTCAGTAGTGTTCCCTATATATAGGTGTCAGTAGTGTTCCCTATAGACAGGTGTCAGTAGTGTTCCCTATAGACATCTAGACAGGTGTCAGTAGTGTTCCCTATAGACATCTAGACAGGTGTCAGTAGTGTTCCCTATAGACATCTAGACAGGTGTCAGTAGTGTTCCCTATAGACATCTAGACAGGTGTCAGTAGTGTTCCCTATAGACATCTAGACAGGTGTCAGTAGTGTTCCCTATAGACATCTAGACAGGTGTCAGTAGTGTTCCCTATAGACATCTAGACAGGTGTCAGTAGTGTTCCCTATAGACATTTAGACAGGTGTCAGTAGTGTTCCCTATACACATCTAGACAGGTGTCAGTAGTTTTCCCTATAGACATCTAGACAGCTGTCAGTAGTGTTCCCTATTGACATCTAGACAGGTGTCAGTAGTGTTCCCTATATATAGGTGTCAGTAGTGTTCCCTATATATAGGTGTCAGTAGTGTTCCCTATAGACAGGTGTCAGTAGTGTTCCCTATAGACAGGTGTCAGTAGTGTTCCCTATAGACAGGTGTCAGTAGTGTTCCCTGTAGACAGGTGTCAGTAGTGTTCCCTATAGACAGGTGTCAGTAGTGTTCCCTATAGACATCTAGACAGGTGTCAGTAGTGTTCTATAGACATCTAGACAGGTGTCAGTAGTGTTCCCTAGACATCTAGACAGGTGTCAGTAGTGTTCCCTATAGACAGGTGTCAGTAGTGTTCCCTATGACATCTAGACAGGTGTCAGTAGTGTTCCCTATAGACATCTAGACAGGTGTCAGTAGTGTTCCCTATAGACATCTAGACAGGTGTCAGTAGTGTTCCCTATAGACATCTAGACAGGTGTCAGTAGTGTTCCCTATAGACATCTAGACAGGTGTCAGTAGTGTTCCCTAGACATCTAGACAGGTGTCAGTAGTGTTCCCTAGACATCTAGACAGGTGTCAGTAGTGTTCCCTATAGACATCTAGACAGGTGTCAGTAGTGTTCCCTATAGACATCTAGACAGGTGTCAGTAGTGTTCCCTATAGACATCTAGACAGGTGTCAGTAGTGTTCCCTATAGACATCTAGACAGGTGTCAGTAGTGTTCCCTATAGACATCTAGACAGGTGTCAGTAGTGTTCCCTATAGACATCTAGACAGGTGTCAGTAGTGTTCCCTATAGACATCTAGACAGGTGTCAGTAGTGTTCCCTATAGACATCTAGACAGGTGTCAGTAGTGTTCCCTATAGACATCTAGACAGGTGTCAGTAGTGTTCCCTATAGACATCTAGACAGGTGTCAGTAGTGTTCCCTATAGACATCTAGACAGGTGTCAGTAGTGTTCCCTATAGACAGGTGTAGACTATAGACATCTAGACAGGTGTCAGTAGTGTTCCCTATAGACATCTAGACAGGTGTCAGTAGTGTTCCCTATAGACATCTAGGTGTCAGTAGTGTTCCCTATAGACATCTAGACAGGTGTCAGTAGTGTTCCCTATAGGTGACATCTAGACAGGTGTCAGTAGTGTTCCCTATAGACAGGTGTCAGTAGTGTTCCCTAGACAGGTGTCAGTAGTGTTCCCTATAGACAGGTGTCAGTAGTGTTCCCTATAGACAGGTGTCAGTAGTGTTCCCTAGACATCTAGACAGGTGTCAGTAGTGTTCCCTATAGACATCTAGACAGTGTCAGTAGTGTTCCCTATAGACATCTAGACAGGTGTCAGTAGTGTTCCCTATAGACATCTAGACAGGTGTCAGTAGTGTTCCCTATATATAGGTGTCAGTAGACATCTAGACAGGTGTCAGTAGTGTTCCCTATAGACATCTAGACAGGTGTCAGTAGTGTTCCCTATAGACATCTAGACAGGTGTCAGTAGTGTTCCCTATAGACATCTAGACAGGTGTCAGTAGTGTTCCCTATAGACATCTAGACAGGTGTCAGTAGTGTTCCCTATAGACATCTAGACAGGTGTCAGTAGTGTTCCCTATAGACATCTAGACAGGTGTCAGTAGTGTTCCCTATAGACATCTAGACAGGTGTCAGTAGTGTTCCCTATAGACATCTAGACAGGTGTCAGTAGTGTTCCCTATAGACATCTAGACAGGTGTCAGTAGTGTTCCCTATAGACATCTAGACAGGTGTCAGTAGTGTTCCCTATAGACATCTAGACAGGTGTCAGTAGTGTTCCCTATAGACATAGACAGGTGTCAGTAGTGTTCCCTATAGACATCTAGACAGGGTGTCAGTAGTGTTCCCTACAGGTGTCAGTAGTGTTCCCTATAGACATCTAGACAGGTGTCAGTAGTGTTCCCTATAGACATCTAGACAGGTGTCAGTAGTGTTCCCTATCTAGACAGGTGTCAGTAGTGTTCCCTATAGACATCTAGACAGGTGTCAGTAGTGTTCCCTATAGACATCTAGACAGGTGTCAGTAGTGTTCCCTATAGACATCTAGACAGGTGTCAGTAGTGTTCCCTATAGACATCTAGACAGGTGTCAGTAGTGTTCCCTATAGACATCTAGACAGGTGTCAGTAGTGTTCCCTATAGACATCTAGACAGGTGTAAGTAGTGTTCCCTTTTGACATCTAGACAGGTGTCAGTAGTGTTCCCTATAGACATCGAGACAGGTGTCAGTAGTGTTCCCTATAGACATCTAGACAGGTGTCAGTAGTGTTCCCTATATCTAGACAGGTGTCAGAGTGTTCCCTATAGACATCTAGACAGGTGTCAGTAGTGTTCCTAGACAGGTGTCAGTAGTGTTCCCTATAGACATCTAGACAGGTGTCAGTAGTGTTCCCTATAGACATCTAGACAGGTGTCAGTAGTGTTCCCTATATACAGGTGTCAGTAGTGTTCCCTATAGACAGGTGTCAGTAGTGTTCCCTGTAGACAGGTGTCAGTAGTGTTCCCTATAGACATCTAGACAGGTGTCAGTAGTGTTCCCTATAGACAGGTGTCAGTAGTGTTCCCTATAGACCGGTGTCAGTAGTGTTCCCTATAGACATCTAGACAGGTGTCAGTAGTGTTCCCTATAGACATCTAGACAGGTGTCAGTAGTGTTCCCTATAGACATCTAGACAGGTGTCAGTAGTGTTCCCTAGACATCTAGACAGGTGTCAGTAGTGTTCCCTATAGACATAGACAGGTGTCAGTAGTGTTCCCTATACACATCTAGACAGGTGTCAGTAGTGTTCCCCTAGACATCTAGACAGGTGTCAGTAGTGTTCCCTATAGACATCTAGACAGGTGTCAGTAGTGTTCCCTATAGACATCTAGACAGGTGTCAGTAGTGTTCCCTATAGACATCTAGACAGGTGTCAGTAGTGTTCCCTATAGACATCTAGACAGGTGTCAGTAGTGTTCCCCTATAGACATCTAGACAGGTGTCAGTAGTGTTCCCCATCTAGACAGGTGTCAGTAGTGTTCCCTATAGACATCTAGACAGGTGTCAGTAGTGTTCCCTATAGACATCTAGACAGGTGTCAGTAGTGTTCCCTATAGACTAGACAGGTGTCAGTAGTGTTCCTATAGACATCTAGACAGGTGTCAGTAGTGTTCCCTATAGACATCTAGACAGGTGTCAGTAGTGTTCCCTATAGACATCTAGACAGGTGTCAGTAGTGTTCCCTATAGACATCTAGACAGGTGTCAGTAGTGTTCCCTATAGACAGGTGTCAGTAGTGTTCCCTATAGACATCTAGACAGGTGTCAGTAGTGTTCCCTATAGACATCTAGACAGGTGTCAGTAGTGTTCCCTATAGACATCTAGACAGGTGTCAGTAGTGTTCCCTATAGACAGGTGTCAGTAGTGTTCCCTATAGACAGGTGTCAGTAGTGTTCCCTATAGACAGGTGTCAGTAGTGTTCCCTATAGACAGGTGTCAGTAGTGTTCCCTATAGACATCTAGACAGGTGTCAGTAGTGTTCCCTATAGACAGGTGTCAGTAGTGTTCCCTATAGACATCTAGACAGGTGTCAGTAGTGTTCCCTATAGACATCTAGACAGGTGTCAGTAGTGTTCCCTATAGACATCTAGACAGGTGTCAGTAGTGTTCCCTATAGACATCTAGACAGGTGTCAGTAGTGTTCCCTATAGACAGGTGTCAGTAGTGTTCCCTATAGACCGGTGTCAGTAGTGTTCCCTATAGATAGACAGGTGTCAGTAGTGTTCCCTATAGACATCTAGACAGGTGTCAGTAGTGTTCCCTATAGACATAGACAGGTGTCAGTAGTGTTCCCTATAGACAGGTGTCAGTAGTGTTCCCTATAGACATCTAGACAGGTGTCAGTAGTGTTCCCTATAGACATCTAGACAGGTGTCAGTAGTGTTCCTATAGACATCTAGACAGGTGTCAGTAGTGTTCCCTATAGACATCTAGACAGGTGTCAGTAGTGTTCCCTATGACATAGACAGGTGTCAGTAGTGTTCCCTATACATCTAGACAGGTGTCAGTAGTGTTCCCTATAGACATCTAGACAGGTGTCAGTAGTGTTCCCTATAGACATAGACAGGTGTCAGTAGTGTTCCCTATAGACATCTAGACAGGTGTCAGTAGTGTTCCCTATAGACAGGTGTCAGTAGTGTTCCCTATAGACATCTAGACAGGTGTCAGAAGTGTTCCCTGTAGACAGGTGTCAGTAGTGTTCCCTATAGACATCTAGACAGGTGTCAGTAGTGTTCCCTATAGACAGGTGTCAGTAGTGTTCCCTATAGACCGGTGTCAGTAGTGTTCCCTATAGACATCTAGACAGGTGTCAGTAGTGTTCCCTATAGACATCTAGACAGGTGTCAGTAGTGTTCCCTATATAGACAGGTGTCAGTAGTGTTCCCTAGACAGGTGTCAGTAGTGTTCCCTATAGACATCTAGACAGGTGTCAGTAGTGTTCCCTATAGACATCTAGACAGGTGTCAGTAGTGTTCCCTATAGACATCTAGACAGGTGTCAGTAGTGTTCCCTATAGACATCTAGACAGGTGTCAGTAGTGTTCCCTATAGACATCTAGACAGGTGTCAGTAGTGTTCCCTATAGACATCTAGACAGGTGTCAGTAGTGTTCCCTATAGACATCTAGACAGGTGTCAGTAGTGTTCCCTATAGACATCTAGACAGGTGTCAGTAGTGTTCCCTATAGACATCTAGACAGGTGTCAGTAGTGTTCCCTATAGACATCTAGACAGGTGTCAGTAGTGTTCCCTATAGAGGTGTCAGTAGTGTTCCCTATAGACAGGTGTCAGTAGTGTTCCCTATAGACATCTAGACAGGTGTCAGTAGTGTTCCCTATAGACAGGTGTCAGTATCCCTAGACAGGTGTCAGTAGTGTTCCAGGTGTCAGTAGTGTTCCCTATAGACATCTAGACAGGTGTCAGTAGTGTTCCCTATAGACATCTAGACAGGTGTCAGTAGTGTTCCCTATAGACATCTAGACAGGTGTCAGTAGTGTTCCCTAGACATCTAGACAGGTGTCAGTAGTGTTCCCTATGACATCTAGACAGGTGTCAGTAGTGTTCCCTATAGACATCTAGACAGGTGTCAGTAGTGTTCCCTATAGACATCTAGACAGGTGTCAGTAGTGTTCCCTATAGACATCTAGACAGGTGTCAGTAGTGTTCCCTATAGACATCTAGACAGGTGTCAGTAGTGTTCCCTATAGACATCTAGACAGGTGTCAGTAGTGTTCCCTAGACATCTAGACAGGTGTCAGTAGTGTTCCCTATAGACATCTAGACAGGTGTCAGTAGTGTTCCCTATAGACATCTAGACAGGTGTCAGTAGTGTTCCCTATAGACATCTAGACAGGTGTCAGTAGTGTTCCCTATAGACATCTAGACAGGTGTCAGTAGTGTTCCCTATAGACATCTAGACAGGTGTCAGTAGTGTTCCCTATAGACATCTAGACAGGTGTCAGTAGTGTTCCCTATAGACATCTAGACAGGTGTCAGTAGTGTTCCCTATAGACATCTAGACAGGTGTCAGTAGTGTTCCCTATATCTAGACAGGTGTCAGTAGTGTTCCCTATAGACATCTAGACAGGTGTCAGTAGTGTTCCCTATAGACATCTAGACAGGTGTCAGTAGTGTAGTGTTAGTGTTCCCTATAGACATCTAGACAGGTGTCAGTAGTGTTCCCTATAGACATCTAGACAGGTGTCAGTAGTGTTCCCTATAGACATCTAGACAGGTGTCAGTAGTGTTCCCTATAGACATCTAGACAGGTGTCAGTAGTGTTCCCTATAGACATCTAGACAGGTGTCAGTAGTGTTCCCTATAGACATCTAGACAGGTGTCAGTAGTGTTCCCTATAGACATCTAGACAGGTGTCAGTAGTGTTCCCTATAGACATCTAGACAGGTGTCAGTAGTGTTCCCTATAGACATCTAGACAGGTGTCAGTAGTGTTCCCTATAGACATCTAGACAGGTGTCAGTAGTAGACAGGTGTCAGTAGTGTTCCCTATAGACATCTAGACAGGTGTCAGTAGTGTTCCCTATAGACATCTAGACAGGTGTCAGTAGTGTTCCCTATAGACATCTAGACAGGTGTCAGTAGTGTTCCCTATAGACATCTAGACAGGTGTCAGTAGTGTTCCCTATAGACATCTAGACAGGTGTCAGTAGTGTTCCCTATAGACATCTAGACAGGTGTCAGTAGTGTTCCCTATAGACATCTAGACAGGTGTCAGTAGTGTTCCCTATAGACATCTAGACAGGTGTCAGTAGTTTTCCCTATAGACATCTAGACAGCTGTCAGTAGTGTTCCCTATAGACATCTAGACAGGTGTCAGTAGTGTTCCCTATATAGACAGGTGTCAGTAGTGTTCCCTATAGACATCTAGACAGGTGTCAGTAGTGTTCCCTATAGACATCTAGACAGGTTTCAGTAGTGTTCCCTATAGACATCTAGACAGGTGTCAGTAGTGTTCCCTATAGACATCTAGACAGGTGTCAGTAGTGTTCCCTATAGACATCTAGACAGGTGTCAGTAGTGTTCCCTATAGACATCTAGACAGGTGTCAGTAGTGTTCCCTATAGACAGTGTTCCCTAGACAGGTGTCAGTAGTGTTCCCTATAGACATCTAGACAGGTGTCAGTAGTGTTCCCTATAGACATCTAGACAGGTGTCAGTAGTGTTCCCTATAGACATCTAGACAGGTGTCAGTAGTGTTCCCTATAGACATCTAGACAGGTGTCAGTAGTGTTCCCTATAGACATCTAGACAGGTGTCAGTAGTGTTCCCTATAGACATCTAGACAGGTGTCAGTAGTGTTCCCTATAGACATCTAGACAGGTGTCAGTAGTGTTCCCTATAGACATCTAGACAGGTGTCAGTAGTGTTCCCTATAGACATCTAGACAGGTGTCAGTAGTGTTCCCTATAGACATCTAGACAGGTGTCAGTAGTGTTCCCTATAGACAGGTGTCAGTAGTGTTCCCTATAGACATAGACAGGTGTCAGTAGTGTTCCCTATAGACATCTAGACAGGTGTCAGTAGTGTTCCCTATAGACATCTAGACAGGTGTCAGTAGTGTTCCCTATAGACATCTAGACAGGTGTCAGTAGTGTTCCCTATAGACAGGTGTCAGTAGTGTTCCCTATAGACATCCCTAGACAGGTGTCAGTAGTGTTCCCTATAGACAGGTGTCAGTAGTGTTCCCTATAGACAGGTGTCAGTAGTGTTCCCTATAGACAGGTGTCAGTAGTGTTCCCTAGACAGGTGTCAGTAGTGTTCCCTATAGACATCTAGGTGTCAGTAGTGTTCCCTATAGACATCTAGACAGTGTCAGTAGTGTTCCCTATAGACATCTAGACAGGTGTCAGTAGTGTTCCCTATGACATCTAGACAGGTGTCAGTAGTGTTCCCTATAGACATCTAGACAGGTGTCAGTAGTGTTCCCTATAGACATCTAGACAGGTGTCAGTAGTGTTCCCTATAGACATCTAGACAGGTGTCAGTAGTGTTCCCTATAGACATCTAGACAGGTGTCAGTAGTGTTCCCTATAGACATCTAGACAGGTGTCAGTAGTGTTCCCTATAGACATCTAGACAGGTGTCAGTAGTGTTCCCTATAGACATCTAGACAGGTGTCAGTAGTGTTCCCTATAGACATCTAGACAGGTGTCAGTAGTGTTCCCTATAGACATCTAGACAGGTGTCAGTAGTGTTCCCTATAGACATCTAGACAGGTGTCAGTAGTGTTCCCTATAGACATCTAGACAGGTGTCAGTAGTGTTCCCTATAGACATCTAGAGGTGTCAGTAGGACATCTAGACAGGTGTCAGTAGTGTTCCCTATAGACATCTAGACAGGTGTCAGTAGTGTTCCCTATAGACATCTAGACAGGTGTCAGTAGTGTTCCCTATATCTAGACAGGTGTCAGTAGTGTTCCCTATAGACATCTAGACAGGTGTCAGTAGTGTTCCCTGACATCTAGACAGGTGTCAGTAGTGTTCCCTATAGACAGGTGTCAGTAGTGTTCCCTATAGACCGGTGTCAGTAGTGTTCCCTATAGACATCTAGACAGGTGTCAGTAGTGTTCCCTATAGACATCTAGACAGGTGTCAGTAGTGTTCCCTATAGACATCTAGACAGGTGTCAGTAGTGTTCCCTATAGACATCTAGACAGGTGTCAGTAGTGTTCCCTAGACATCTAGACAGGTGTCAGTAGTGTTCCCTATAGACATCTAGACAGGTGTCAGTAGTGTTCCCTATAGACATCTAGACAGGTGTCAGTAGTGTTCCCTATAGACATCTAGACAGGTGTCAGTAGTGTTCCCTTGACATCTAGACAGGTGTCAGTAGTGTTCCCTATAGACATCTAGACAGGTGTCAGTAGTGTTCCCTATAGACATCTAGACAGGTGTCAGTAGTGTTCCCTGACATCTAGACAGGTGTCAGTAGTGTTCCCTATAGACATCTAGACAGGTGTCAGTAGTGTTCCCTATAGACATCTAGACAGGTGTCAGTAGTGTTCCCTATAGACATCTAGACAGGTGTCAGTAGTGTTCCCTAGACATCTAGACAGGTGTCAGTAGTGTTCCCTATAGACATCTAGACAGGTGTCAGAAGTGTTCCCTGTAGACAGGTGTCAGTAGTGTTCCCTATAGACATCTAGACAGGTGTCAGTAGTGTTCCCTATAGACAGGTGTCAGTAGTGTTCCCTATAGACAGGTGTCAGTAGTGTTCCCTATAGACCGGTGTCAGTAGTGTTCCCTATAGACATCTAGACAGGTGTCAGTAGTGTTCCCTATATATAGGTGTCAGTAGTGTTCCCTATAGACAGGTGTCAGTAGTGTTCCCTGTAGACAGGTGTCAGTAGTGTTCCCTGTAGACAGGTGTCAGTAGTGTTCCCTATAGACAGGTGTCAGTAGTGTTCCCTGTAGACAGGTGTCAGAAGTGTTCCCTATAGACAGGTGTCAGTAGTGTTCCCTGTAGACAGGTGTCAGTCGTGTTCCCTATAGACATCTAGACAGCTGTCAGTAGTGTTCCCTATAGACATCTAGACAGGTGTCAGTAGTGTTCCCTATAGACATCTAGACAGGTGTCAGTAGTGTTCCCTATAGACATCTAGACAGGTGTCAGTAGTGTTCCCTATAGACATCTAGACAGGTGTCAGTAGTGTTCCCTATAGACATCTAGACAGGTGTCAGTAGTGTTCCCTATAGACATCTAGACAGGTGTCAGTAGTGTTCCCTATAGACAGGTGTCAGTGTTCCCTATAGACATCTAGACAGGTGTCAGTAGTGTTCCCTATAGACATCTAGACAGGTGTCAGTAGTGTTCCCTATAGACAGGTGTCAGTAGTGTTCCTATAGACATCTAGACAGGTGTCAGTAGTGTTCCCTATAGACATCTAGACAGGTGTCAGTAGTGTTCCCTATAGACATCTAGACAGGTGTCAGTAGTGTTCCCTATAGACATCTAGACAGGTGTCAGTAGTGTTCCCTATAGACATCTAGACAGGTGTCAGTAGTGTTCCCTATAGACATCTAGACAGGTGTCAGTAGTGTTCCCTATAGACATCTAGACAGGTGTCAGTAGTGTTCCCTATAGACATCTAGACAGGTGTCAGTAGTGTTCCCTATAGACATCTAGACAGGTGTCAGTAGTGTTCCCTATAGACATCTAGACAGGTGTCAGTAGTGTTCCCTATAGACATCTAGACAGGTGTCAGTAGTGTTCCCTATAGACATCTAGACAGGTGTCAGTAGTGTTCCCTATAGACAGGTGTCAGTAGTGTTCCCTATAGACATCTAGACAGGTGTCAGTAGTGTTCCCTATAGACATCTAGACAGGTGTCAGTAGTGTTCCCTATAGACATCTAGACAGGTGTCAGTAGTGTTCCCTATAGACATCTAGACAGGTGTCAGTAGTGTTCCCTATAGACATCTAGACAGGTGTCAGTAGTGTTCCCTATAGACATAGACAGGTGTCAGTAGTGTTCCCTATAGACATCTAGACAGGTGTCAGTAGTGTGTGTCAGTAGTGTTCCCTATAGACATCTAGACAGGTGTCAGTAGTGTTCCCTATAGACATCTAGACAGGTGTCAGTAGTGTTCCCTATAGACATCTAGACAGGTGTCAGTAGTGTTCCCTATAGACATCTAGACAGGTGTCAGTAGTGTTCCCTATATATAGGTGTCAGTAGTGTTCCCTATAGACAGGTGTCAGTAGTGTTCCCTGTAGACAGGTGTCAGTAGTGTTCCCTGTAGACAGGTGTCAGTAGTGTTCCCTATAGACAGGTGTCAGTAGTGTTCCCTGTAGACAGGTGTCAGTAGTGTTCCCTATAGACAGGTGTCAGTAGTGTTCCCTATAGACATCTAGACAGCTGTCAGTAGTGTTCCCTATAGACATCTAGACAGGTGTCAGTAGTGTTCCCTATAGACATCTAGACAGGTGTCAGTAGTGTTCCCTATATATAGGTGTCAGTAGTTTGACATCTAGACAGGTGTCAGTAGTGTTCCCTATAGACATCTAGACAGGTGTCAGTAGTGTTCCCTATAGACATCTAGACAGGTGTCAGTAGTGTTCCCTATAGACATCTAGACAGGTGTCAGTAGTGTTCCCTATAGACATCTAGACAGGTGTCAGTAGTGTTCCCTATAGACATCTAGACAGGTGTCAGTAGTGTTCCCTATAGACATCTAGACAGGTGTCAGTAGTGTTCCCTATAGACATCTAGACAGGTGTCAGTAGTGTTCCCTATAGACATCTAGACAGGTGTCAGTAGTGTTCCCTATAGACATCTAGACAGGTGTCAGTAGTGTTCCCTATAGACATCTAGACAGGTGTCAGTAGTGTTCCCTATAGACATCTAGACAGGTGTCAGTAGTGTTCCCTATAGACATCTAGACAGGTGTCAGTAGTGTTCCCTATAGACATCTAGACAGGTGTCAGTAGTGTTCCCTATAGACATCTAGACAGGTGTCAGTAGTGTTCCCTATAGACATCTAGACAGGTGTCAGTAGTGTTCCCTATAGACAGGTGTCAGTAGTGACAGGTGTCAGTAGTGTTCCCTATAGACATCTAGACAGGTGTCAGTAGTGTTCCCTATAGACATCTAGACAGGTGTCAGTAGTGTTCCCTATATATAGGTGTCAGTAGTGAGGTGTCATCTAGACAGGTGTCAGTAGTGTTCCCTGACATCTAGACAGGTGTCAGTAGTGTTCCCTATAGACAGGTGTCAGTAGTCTAGACAGGTGTCAGTAGTGTTCCCCTATAGACATCTAGGTGTCAGTAGTGTTCCCTATAGTAGACAGGTGTCAGTAGTGTTCCCTATAGACATCTAGACAGGTGTCAGTAGTGTTCCCTATAGACATCTAGACAGGTGTCAGTAGTGTTCCCTATAGACATCTAGACAGGTGTCAGTAGTGTTCCCTATTTTGACATCTAGACAGGTGTCAGTAGTGTTCCCTATAGACATCTAGACAGGTGTCAGTAGTGTTCCCTATAGACATCTAGACAGGTGTCAGTAGTGTTCCCTATAGACATCTAGACAGGTGTCAGTAGTGTTCCCTATAGACATCTAGACAGGTGTCAGTAGTGTTCTATAGACATCTAGACAGGTGTCAGTAGTGTTCCCTATAGACATCTAGACAGGTGTCAGTAGTGTTCCCTATAGACATCTAGACAGGTGTCAGTAGTGTTCCCTATAGACATCTAGACAGGTGTCAGTAGTGTTCCCTATAGACATCTAGACAGGTGTCAGTAGTGTTCCCTATAGACATCTAGACAGGTGTCAGTAGTGTTCCCTATAGACATCTAGACAGGTGTCAGTAGTGTTCCCTATAGACATCTAGACAGGTGTCAGTAGTGTTCCCTATTGACATCTAGACAGGTGTCAGTAGTGTTCCCTATAGACATCTAGACAGGTGTCAGTAGTGTTCCCTATAGACATCTAGACAGGTGTCAGTAGTGTTCCCTATAGACATCTAGACAGGTGTCAGTAGTGTTCCCTATAGACAGGTGACATCTAGACAGGTGTCAGTAGTGTTCCCTATAGACATCTAGACAGGTGTCAGTGTGTTCCCTGT
This sequence comes from Oncorhynchus masou masou, assembly GCF_036934945.1. Classification (NCBI taxonomy): domain Eukaryota; kingdom Metazoa; phylum Chordata; class Actinopteri; order Salmoniformes; family Salmonidae; genus Oncorhynchus; species Oncorhynchus masou. The sequence goes on along the minus strand of NW_027002682.1, from coordinate 36,711 downwards.
AGACAGGTGTCAGTAGTGTTCCCATATAGACAGGTGTCAGTAGTGTTCCCTATAGACATCTAGACAGGTGTCAGTAGTGTTCCCTATAGACATCTAGACAGGTGTCAGTAGTGTTAGACCCGGTGTCAGTAGTGACATCTAGACAGGTGTCAGTAGTGTTCCCTATAGACATCTAGACAGGTGTCAGTAGTGTTCCCTATAGACATCTAGACAGGTGTCAGTAGTGTTCCCTATAGACATCTAGACAGGTGTCAGTAGTGTTCCCTATAGACATCTAGACAGGTGTCAGTAGTGTTCCCTATAGACATCTAGACAGGTGTCAGTAGTGTTCCCTATAGACATCTAGACAGGTGTCAGTAGTGTTCCCTATAGACATCTAGACAGGTGTCAGTAGTGTTCCCTATAGACATCTAGACAGGTGTCAGTAGTGTTCCCTAGGTGTCAGTACATCTAGACAGGTGTCAGTAGTGTTCCCTATAGACATCTAGACAGGTGTCAGTAGTGTTCCCTATAGACATCTAGAGGTGTCAGTAGTGTGTAGACAGGTGTCAGTAGTGTTCCCTATAGACATCTAGACAGGTGTCAGTAGTGCTCCCTATAGACATCTTGACAGGTGTCAGTAGTGTTCCCTATATATAGGTGTCAGTAGTGTTCCCTATAGACATCTAGACAGCTGTCAGTAGTGTTCCCTATAGACATCTAGACAGGTGTCAGTAGTGTTCCCTATAGACATCTAGACAGGTGTCAGTAGTGTTCCCTATAGACATCTAGACAGGTGTCAGTAGTGTTCCCTATAGACATCTAGACAGCTGTCAGTAGTGTTCCCTATAGACATCTAGACAGGTGTCAGTAGTGTTCCCTATAGACATCTAGACAGGTGTCAGTAGTGTTCCCTATAGACATCTAGACAGGTGTCAGTAGTGTTCCCTATATATAGGTGTCAGTAGTGTTCCCTATATATAGGTGTCACAGTGTTCCCTAGACAGGTGTCAGTAGTGTTCCCTATATATAGGTGTCAGTAGTGTTCCCTATATATAGGTGTCAGTAGTGTTCCCTATAGACCGGTGTCAGTAGTGTTCCCTGTAGACAGGTGTCAGTCGTGTTCCCTATAGACATCTAGACAGCTGTCAGTAGTGTTCCCTATAGACATCTAGACAGGTGTCAGTAGTGTTCCCTATAGACATCTAGACAGGTGTCAGTAGTGTTCCCTATAGACATCTAGACAGGTGTCAGTAGTGTTCCCTATAGACATCTAGACAGGTGTCAGTAGTGTTCCCTATAGACATCTAGACAGGTGTCAGTAGTTTTCCCTATAGACATCTAGACAGCTGTCAGTAGTGTTCCCTATTGACATCTAGACAGGTGTCAGTAGTGTTCCCTATATATAGGTGTCAGTAGTGTTCCCTATATATAGGTGTCAGTAGTGTTCCCTATACACATCTAGACAGGTGTCAGTAGTGTTCCCTATAGACATCTAGACAGGTGTCAGTAGTGTTCCCTATATAAAGGTGAGTAGTGTTCCCTGTAGACAGGTGTCAGTAGTGTTCCCTATAGACAGGTGTCAGTAGTGTTCCCTAGACAGGTGTCAGTAGTGTTCCCTATAGACAGTGTTCTAGACAGGTGTCAGTAGTGTTCCCTGTAGACATCTAGACAGCTATCAGTAGTGTTCCCTATAGACATCTAGACAGGTGTCAGTAGTGTTCCCTATAGACATCTAGACAGGTGTCAGTAGTGTTCCCTATAGACATCTAGACAGGTGTCAGTAGTGTTCCCTATAGACATTTAGACAGGTGTCAGTAGTGTTCCCTATACACATCTAGACAGGTGTCAGTAGTTTTCCCTATAGACATCTAGACAGCTGTCAGTAGTGTTCCCTATTGACATCTAGACAGGTGTCAGTAGTGACAGGTGTCAGTAGTGTTCCCTATAGACAGGTGTCAGTAGTGTTCCCTATAGACATCTAGACAGGTGTCAGTAGTGTTCCCTATAGACATCTAGACAGTGTCAGTAGTGTTCCCTATAGACATCTAGACAGGTGTCAGTAGTGTTCCCTATAGACATCTAGACAGGTGTCAGTAGTGTTCCCTATAGACATCTAGACAGGTGTCAGTAGTGTTCCCTATAGACATCTAGACAGGTGTCAGTAGTGTTCCCTATAGACATCTAGACAGGTGTCAGTAGTGTTCCCTATAGACATCTAGACAGCTGTCAGTAGTGTTCCCTATAGACATTTAGACAGGTGTCAGTAGTGTTCCCAATACACATCTAGACAGGTGTCAGTAGTGTTCCCTATAGACATCTAGACAGGTGTCAGTAGTGTTCCCTATATATAGGTGTCAGTAGTGTTCCCTATAGACCGGTGTCAGTAGTGTTCCCTGTAGACAGTTGTCAGTAGTGTTCCCTATAGACATCTAGACAGGTGTCAGTAGTGTTCCCTATAGACATCTAGACAGGTGTCAGTAGTGTTCCCTATAGACAGGTGTCAGTAGTGTTCCCTATAGACAGGTGTCAGTAGTGTTCCCTATAGACATCTAGACAGGTGTCAGTAGTGTTCCCTATATATAGGTGTCAGTAGTGTTCCCTATATACAGGTGTCAGTAGTGACAGGTGTCAGTAGTGTTCCCTATAGGTGACATCTAGACAGGTGTCAGTAGTGTGTTCCCTATAGACATCTAGACAGCTGTCAGTAGTGTTCCCTATAGACATCTAGACAGGTGTCAGTAGTGTTCCCTATAGACATCTAGACAGGTGTCAGTAGTGTTCCCTATAGACATCTAGACAGGTGTCAGTAGTGTTCCCTATAGACATTTAGACAGGTGTCAGTAGTGTTCCCTATAGACATCTAGACAGGTGTCAGTAGTGTTCCCTATAGACATCTAGACAGGTGTCAGTAGTGTTCCCTATAGACATCTAGACAGGTGTCAGTAGTGTTCCCTATATATAGGTGTCAGTAGTGTTCCCTATATAGGTGTCAGTAGTGTTCCCTATAGACAGTAGTGTTCCCTATAGACCGGTGTCAGTAGTGTTCCCTATAGACATCTAGACAGGTGTCAGTAGTGTTCCCTATATATAGGTGTCAGTAGTGTTCCCTATAGACAGGTGTCAGTAGTGTTCCCAGGTGTCAGTATAGACAGGTGTCAGTGTTCCCTAGACAGGTGTCAGTAGTGTTCCCTATAGACACAGTAGTGTTCCCTAGACAGGTGTCAGTAGTGTTCCCTGTAGACATCTAGACAGCTATCAGTAGTGTTCCCTATAGACATCTAGACAGCTGTCAGTAGTGCTCCCTATAGACATCTAGACAGGTGTCAGTAGTGTTCCCTATATATAGGTGTCAGTAGTGTTCCCTATATATAGGTGTCAGTAGTGTTCCCTTTTGACATCTAGACAGGTGTCAGTAGTGCTCCCTATAGACATCTAGATAGGTGTCAGTAGTGTTCCCTATAGACATCTAGACAGGTGTCAGTAGTGTTCCCTATAGACATCTAGACAGGTGTCAGTAGTGTTCCCTATAGACATCTAGACAGGTGTCAGTAGTGTTCCCTATAGACATCTAGACAGGTGTCAGTAGTGTTCCCTATAGACATCTAGACAGGTGTCAGTAGTGTTCCCTATAGACATCTAGACAGGTGTCAGTAGTGACAGGTGTCAGTAGTGTTCCCTATAGACATCTAGACAGGTGTCAGTAGTGTTCCCTTTTGACATCTAGACAGGTGTCAGTAGTGTTCCCTATAGACATCTAGACAGGTGTCAGTAGTGTTCCCTATAGACATCTAGACAGGTGTCAGTAGTGTTCCCTATTGACATCTAGACAGGTGTCAGTAGTGTTCCCTATAGACATCTAGACAGGTGTCAGTAGTGTTCCCTATATCTAGACATCTATAGACAGGTGTCAGTAGTGTTCCCTATAGACATCTAGACAGGTGTCAGAAGTGTTCCCTGTAGACAGGTGTCAGTAGTGTTCCCTATAGACATCTAGACAGGTGTCAGTAGTGTTCCCTATAGACATCAGTAGACAGGTGTCAGTAGTGTTCCCTATAGACATCTAGACAGGTGTCAGTAGTGTATAGGTGTCAGTAGTGTTCCCTATAGACAGGTGTCAGTAGTGTTCCCTAGACAGGTGTCAGTAGTGTTCCCTGTAGACAGGTGTCAGTGTTCCCTATAGACAGGTGTCAGTAGTGTTCCCTGTAGACAGGTGTCAGTAGTGTTCCCTATAGACAGGTGTCAGTAGTGTTCCCTGTAGACATCTAGACAGCTATCAGTAGTGTTCCCTATAGACATCTAGACAGCTGTCAGTAGTGCTCCCTATAGACATCTAGACAGGTGTCAGTAGTGTTCCCTATATATAGGTGTCAGTAGTGTTCCCTTTTGACATCTAGACAGGTGTCAGTAGTGTTCCCTATAGACATCTAGACAGGTGTCAGTAGTGTTCCCTATAGACATCTAGACAGGTGTCAGTAGTGTTCCCTATAGACATCTAGACAGGTGTCAGTAGTGTTCCCTATAGACATCTAGACAGGTGTCAGTAGTGTTCCCTATACACATCTAGACAGGTGTCAGTAGTTTTCCCTATAGACATCTAGACAGCTGTCAGTAGTGTTCCCTATTGACATCTAGACAGGTGTCAGTAGTGTTCCCTATATATAGGTGTCAGTAGTGTTCCCTATATATAGGTGTCAGTAGTGTTCCCTATAGACAGGTGTCAGTAGTGTTCCCTATAGACCGGTGTCAGTAGTGTTCCCTATAGACATCTAGACAGGTGTCAGTAGTGTTCCCTATATATAGGTGTCAGTAGTGTTCCCTATAGACAGGTGTCAGTAGTGTTCCCTATAGACATCTAGACAGGTGTCAGTAGTGTTCCCTAGACATAGACAGGTGTCAGTAGTGTTCCCTATAGACAGGTGTCATCTAGACAGGTGTCAGTAGTGTTCCCTATAGACATCTAGACAGCTATCAGTAGTGTTCCCTATAGACATCTAGACAGCTGTCAGTAGTGCTCCCTATAGACATCTAGACAGGTGTCAGTAGTGTTCCCTATATATAGGTGTCAGTAGTGTTCCCTTTTGACATCTAGACAGGTGTCAGTAGTGTTCCCTATAGACATCTAGACAGGTGTCAGTAGTGTTCCCTATAGACATCTAGACAGGTGTCAGTAGTGTTCCCTATAGACATCTAGACAGGTGTCAGTAGTGTTCCCTATAGACATCTAGACAGGTGTCAGTAGTGTTCCCTATAGACATCTAGACAGGTGTCAGTAGTGTTCCCTATAGACATCTAGACAGGTGTCAGTAGTGTTCCCTATAGACATCTAGACAGGTGTCAGTAGTGTAGGTGACATCCCTATATATAGGTGTCAGTAGTGTTCCCTATAGAGGTGTCAGTAGTGTTCCCTATAGACAGGTGTCAGTAGTGTTCCCTATAGACATCTAGACAGGTGTCAGTAGTGTTCCCTATAGATATCTAGACAGGTGTCAGTAGTGTTCCCTATAGACAGGTGTCAGTATCTAGACAGGTGTCAGTAGTGTTCCCTATAGACAGGTGTCAGTAGTGTTCCCTGTAGACAGGTGTCAGTAGTGTTCCCATTAGACAGGTGTCAGTAGTGTTCCCTGTAGACATCTAGACAGCTATCAGTAGTGTTCCCTATAGACATCTAGACAGGTGTCAGTAGTGTTCCCTATAGACATCTAGACAGGTGTCAGTAGTGTTCCCTATAGACATCTAGACAGGTGTCAGTAGTGTTCCCTTTTGACATCTAGACAGGTGTCAGTAGTGTTCCCTATAGACATCTAGACAGGTGTCAGTAGTGTTCCCTATAGACATCTAGACAGGTGTCAGTAGTGTTCCCTATAGACATCTAGACAGGTGTCAGTAGTGTTCCCTATAGACATCTAGACAGGTGTCAGTAGTGTTCCCTATATATAGGTGTCAGTAGTGTTCCCTATATATAGGTGTCAGTAGTGTTCCCTGACATCTTGACAGGTGTCAGTAGTGTTCCCTATATATAGGTGTCAGTAGTGTTCCCTATAGACATCTAGACAGCTGTCAGTAGTGTTCCCTTTTGACATCTAGACAGGTGTCAGTAGTGTTCCCTATCGACATCTAGACAGGTGTCAGTAGTGTTCCCTATAGACATCTAGACAGGTGTCAGTAGTGTTCCCTATAGACAGGTGTCAGTAGGTGTCAGTAGTGTTCCCTATAGACATCTAGACAGGTGTCAGTAGTGTTCCCTATAGACATCTAGACAGGTGTCAGTAGTGTTCCCCCTAGTGTTCCATATAGACAGGTGTCAGTAGTGTTCCCTATAGACATCTAGACAGGTGTCAGTAGTGTTCCCTATAGGTGTCACATCTAGACAGGTGTCAGTAGTGTTCCCTATAGACATGTAGACAGGACAGGTGTCAGTAGTGTTCCCTATATATAGGTGTCAGTAGTGTTCCCTGTAGACAGGTGTCAGAAGTGTTCCCTGTAGACAGGTGTCAGTAGTGTTCCCTATAGACATCTAGACAGGTGTCAGTAGTGTTCCCTATAGACATCTAGACAGGTGTAAGTAGTGTTCCCTATAGACATCTAGACAGGTGTCAGTAGTGTTCCCTATATATAGGTGTCATAGACATCTAGACAGGTGTCAGTAGTGTTCCCTATAGACATCTAGACAGGTGTCAGTAGTGTTCCCTATAGACATCTAGACAGGTGTCAGTAGTGTTCCCTATAGACATCTAGACAGGTGTCAGTAGTGTTCCCTATAGACATCTAGACAGGTGTCAGTAGTGTTCCCTATAGACATCTAGACAGGTGTCAGTAGTGTTCCCTATAGACATCTAGACAGGTGTCAGTAGTGTTCCCTATAGACATCTAGACAGGTGTCAGTAGTGTTCCCTATATATAGGTGTCAGTAGTGTTCCCTTTTGACATCTAGACAGGTGTCAGTAGTGTTCCCTATAGACATCTAGACAGGTGTCAGTAGTGTTCCCTATAGACATCTAGACAGGTGTCAGTAGTGTTCCCTTTTGACATCTAGACAGGTGTCAGTAGTGTTCCCTATAGACATCTAGACAGGTGTCAGTAGTGTTCCCTATAGACATCTAGACAGGTGTCAGTAGTGTTCCCTATAGACAGGTGTCAGTAGTGTTCCCTGTAGACAGGTGTCAGTAGTGTTCCCTATAGACATCTAGACAGGTGTCAGTAGTGTTCCCTATAGACAGGTGTCAGTAGTGTTCCCTATAGACCGGTGTCAGTAGTGTTCCCTATAGACATCTAGACAGGTGTCAGTAGTGTTCCCTATATATAGGTGTCAGTAGTGTTCCCTATAGACAGGTGTCAGTAGTGTTCCCTATAGACAGGTGTCAGTAGTGTTCCCTATAGACATCTAGACAGGTGTCAGTAGTGTTCCCTATAGACATCTAGACAGGTGTCAGTAGTGTTCCCTATAGACATCTAGACAGGTGTCAGTAGTGTTCCCTATAGACATCTAGACAGGTGTCAGTAGTGTTCCCTATAGACATCTAGACAGGTGTCAGTAGTGTTCCCTATAGACATCTAGACAGGTGTCAGTAGTGTTCCCTATAGACATCTAGACAGGTGTCAGTAGTGTTCCCTATAGACATCTAGACAGGTGTCAGTAGTGTTCCCTTTTGACATCTAGACAGGTGTCAGTAGTGTTCCCTATAGACATCTAGACAGGTGTCAGTAGTGTTCTAGACAGGTGTCAGTAGTGTTCCCTATAGACATCTAGACAGGTGTCAGTAGTGTTCCCTATAGACCAGTAGTGTTATAGACATAGACAGGTGTCAGTAGTGTTCCCTATAGACATCTAGACAGTGTCAGTAGTGTTCCCTATAGACATCTAGACAGGTGTCAGTAGTGTTCCCTATAGACATCTAGACAGGTGTCAGTAGTGTTCCCTTTTGACATCTAGACAGGTGTCAGTAGTGTTCCCTATAGACATCTAGACAGGTGTCAGTAGTGTTCCCTATAGACATCTAGACAGGTGTCAGTAGTGTTCCCTATTGACATCTAGACAGGTGTCAGTAGTGTTCCCTATAGACATCTAGACAGGTGTCAGTAGTGTTCCCTATAGACATCTAGACAGGTGTCAGTAGTGTTCCCTATAGACATCTAGACAGGTGTCAGTAGTGTTCCCTATAGACATCTAGACAGGTGTCAGTAGTGTTCCCTATAGACATCTAGACAGGTGTCAGTAGTGTTCCCTATAGACATCTAGACAGGTGTCAGTAGTGTTCCCTATATATAGGTGTAGTAGACATCTAGACAGGTGTCAGTAGTGTTCCCTATAGACATCTAGACAGGTGTCAGTAGTGTTCCCTATAGACATCTAGACAGGTGTCAGTAGTGTTCCCTTTTGACATCTAGACAGGTGTCAGTAGTGTTCCCTATAGACATCTAGACAGGTGTCAGTAGTGTTCCCTATAGACATCTAGACAGGTGTCAGTAGTGTGACATCTAGACAGGTGTCAGTAGTGTTCCCTATAGACAGGTGTCAGTAGTTTTCCCTATAGACATCTAGACAGGTGTCAGTAGTGTTCCCTATCGACATCTAGACAGGTGTCAGTAGTTTTCCCTATAGACATCTAGACAGGTGTCAGTAGTGTTCCCTTTTGACATCTAGACAGGTGTCAGTAGTGTTCCCTATAGACATCTAGACAGCTGTCAGTAGTGCTCCCTATAGACATCTAGACAGGTGTCAGTAGTGTTCCCTATATATAGGTGTCAGTAGTGTTCCCTATAGACAGGTGTCAGTAGTGTTCCCTGTAGACAGGTGTCAGTAGTGTTCCCTGTAGACAGGTGTCAGAAGTGTTCCCTATAGACAGGTGTCAGTAGTGTTCCCTGTAGACAGGTGTCAGTAGTGTTCCCTATAGACAGGTGTCAGTAGTGTTCCCTGTAGACATCTAGACAGCTATCAGTAGTGTTCCCTATAGACATCTAGACAGCTGTCAGTAGTGCTCCCTATAGACATCTAGACAGGTGTCAGTAGTGTTCCCTATATATAGGTGTCAGTAGTGTTCCCTTTTGACATCTAGACAGGTGTCAGTAGTGTTCCCTATAGACATCTAGACAGGTGTCAGTAGTGTTCCCTATAGACATCTAGACAGGTGTCAGTAGTGTTCCCTATAGACATCTAGACAGGTGTCAGTAGTGTTCCCTATAGACATCTAGACAGGTGTCAGTAGTGTTCCCTATAGACATCTAGACAGGTGTCAGTAGTGTTCCCTATAGACATCTAGACAGGTGTCAGTAGTGTTCCCTATAGACATCTAGACAGGTGTCAGTAGTGTTCCCTATAGACAGGTGTCAGTAGTGTTCCCTATAGACATCTAGACAGGTGTCAGAAGTGTTCCCTGTAGACAGGTGTCAGTAGTGTTCCCTATAGACATCTAGACAGGTGTCAGTAGTGTTCCCTATAGACATCTAGACAGGTGTCAGTAGTGTTCCCTTTTGACATCTAGACAGGTGTCAGTAGTGCTCCCTATATATAGGTGTCAGTAGTGTTCCCTATAGACATCAGTTGACAGGTGTCAGTAGTGTTCCCTATAGACATCTAGACAGGTGTCAGTAGTGTTCCCTATAGACATCTAGACAGGTGTCAGTAGTGTTCCCTATAGACATCTAGACAGCTGTCAGTAGTGTTCCCTATAGACATCTAGACAGGTGTCAGTAGTGTTCCCTATAGACATCTAGACAGGTGTCAGTAGTGGTGACATCTAGACAGGTGTCAGTAGTGTTCCCTATAGACATCTAGACAGGTGTCAGTAGTGTTCCCTATAGACATCTAGACAGGTGTCAGTAGTGTTCCCTATAGACAGGTGTCAGTAGTGTTCCCTATAGACATCTAGACAGGTGTCAGGTGTAGTGTGTTCCCTATAGACATCTAGACAGGTGTCAGTAGTGTTCCCTATAGACATCTAGACAGGTGTCAGTAGTGTTCCCTATAGACATCTAGACAGGTGTCAGTAGTGTAGGTGTTAGTGTTCCCTATAGACATCTAGACAGGTGTCAGTAGTGTTCCCTATCAGAAGTGACATCTAGACAGGTGTCAGTAGTGTTCCCTATAGACAGGTGTCAGTAGTGTTCCCTATAGACAGGTGTCAGTAGTTTTCCCTATAGACATCTAGACAGGTGTCAGTAGTGTTCCCTATAGACATCTAGACAGGTGTCAGTAGTGTTCCCTATAGACATCTAGACAGGTGTCAGTAGTGTTCCCTTTTGACATCTAGACAGGTGTCAGTAGTGTTCCCTATAGACATCTAGACAGGTGTCAGTAGTGTTCCCTATAGACATCTAGACAGGTGTCAGTAGTGTTCTATGACATCTAGACAGGTGTCAGTAGTGTTCCCTATAGACATCTAGACAGGTGTCAGTAGTGTTCCCTATAGACATCTAGACAGGTGTCAGTAGTGTTCCCTATAGACATCTAGACAGGTGTCAGTAGTGTTCCCTATAGACATCTAGACAGGTGTCAGTAGTGTTCCCTATAGACATCTAGACAGGTGTCAGTAGTGTTCCCTATAGACATCTAGACAGGTGTCAGTAGTGTTCCCTATAGACAGGTGTCAGTAGTGTTCCCTTTTGACATCTAGACAGGTGTCAGTAGTGTTCCCTATAGACATCTAGACAGGTGTCAGTAGTGTTCCCTATAGACATCTAGACAGGTGTCAGTAGTGTTCCCTATATATAGGTGTCAGTAGTGTTCCCTATAGACAGGTGTCAGTAGTGTTCCCTAGACAGGACATCTAGACAGGTGTCAGTAGTGTTCCCTATAGACATCTAGACAGGTGTCAGTAGTGTTCCCTATAGACATCTAGACAGGTGTCAGTAGTGTTCCCTATAGACATCTAGACAGGTGTCAGTAGTGTTCCCTATAGACATCTAGACAGGTGTCAGTAGTGTTCCCTATAGACATCTAGACAGGTGTCAGTAGTGTTCCCTATAGACATCTAGACAGGTGTCAGTAGTGTTCCCTATAGACATCTAGACAGGTGTCAGTAGTGTTCCCTATAGACATCTAGACAGGTGTCAGTAGTGTTCCCTATAGACATCTAGACAGGTGTCAGTAGTGTTCCCTATAGACATCTAGACAGGTGTCAGTAGTGTTCCCTATAGACATCTAGACAGGTGTCAGTAGTGTTCCTATATATAGGTGTCAGTAGTGTTCCCTATAGACATCTAGACAGGTGTCAGTAGTGTTCCCTATAGACATCTAGACAGGTGTCAGTAGTGTTCCCTATAGACATCTAGACAGGTGTCAGTAGTGTTCCCTATAGACATCTAGACAGGTGTCAGTAGTGTTCCCTATAGACATCTAGACAGGTGTCAGTAGTGTTCCCTATAGACATCTAGACAGGTGTCAGTAGTGTTCCCTATAGACATCTAGACAGGTGTCAGTAGTGTTCCCTGACATCTAGACCTATAGACATCTAGACAGGTGTAGACAGGTGTCAGTAGTGTTCCCTATAGACATCTAGACAGGTGTCAGTAGTGTTCCCTATAGACATCTAGACAGGTGTCAGTAGTGTTCCCTATAGAGGTGTCAGTAGTGTTCTAGACAGGTGTCAGAAGTGTTCCCTATAGACAGGTGTCAGTAGTGTTCCCTGTAGACAGGTGTCAGTAGTGTTCCCTATAGACAGGTGTCAGTAGTGTTCCCTGTAGACATCTAGACAGGTGTCAGTAGTGTTCCCTAGACATAGACAGGTGTCAGTATCTAGACAGGTGTCAGTAGTGTTCCCTATAGACATCTAGAGGTGTCAGTAGTGTTCCCTTTGACATCTAGACAGGTGTCAGTAGTGTTCCCTATAGACATCTAGACAGGTGTCAGTAGTGTTCCCTATAGACATCTAGACAGGTGTCAGTAGTGTTCCCTATAGACATCTAGACAGGTGTCAGTAGTGTTCCCTATAGACATCTAGACAGGTGTCAGTAGTGTTCCCTATAGGTGTCAGACATCTAGACAGGTGTCAGTAGTGTTCCCTATAGACATCTAGACAGGTGTCAGTAGTGTTCCCTATATAGTGTCAGTAGTGTTCCCTTTGACATCTAGACAGGTGTCAGTAGTGTTCCCTATAGACATCTAGACAGGTGTCAGTAGTGTTCCCCTATAGACATCTAGACAGGTGTCAGTAGTGTTCCCTATAGACATCTAGACAGGTGTCAGTAGTGTTCCCTATAGACATCTAGACAGGTGTCAGTAGTGTTCCCTATAGACATCTAGAGGTGTCAGGTGTCAGTAGTGTTCCCTATAGACATCTAGACAGGTGTCAGTAGTGTTCCCTATAGACATCTAGACAGGTGTCAGTAGTGTTCCCTATAGACATCTAGACAGGTGTCAGTAGTGTTCCCTATAGACATCTAGACAGGTGTCAGTAGTGTTCCCTATAGGTGACATCTAGACAGGTGTCAGTAGTGTTCCCTATAGACATCTAGACAGGTGTCAGTAGTGTTCCCTATAGACATCTAGACAGGTGTCAGTAGTGTTCCCTATAGACATCTAGACAGGTGTCAGTAGTGTTCCCTATAGACATCTAGACAGGTGTCAGTAGTGTTCCCTATAGACATCTAGACAGGTGTCAGTAGTGTTCCCTATAGACATCTAGACAGGTGTCAGTAGTGTTCCCTATAGACATCTAGACAGGTGTCAGTAGTGTTCCCTATAGACATCTAGACAGGTGTCAGTAGTGTTCCCTATAGACATCTAGACAGGTGTCAGTAGTGTTCCCTATAGACATCTAGACAGGTGTCAGTAGTGTTCCCTATAGACATCTAGACAGGTGTCAGTAGTGTTCCCTATAGACATCTAGACAGGTGTCAGTAGTGTTCCCTATAGACATCTAGACAGGTGTCAGTAGTGTTCCCTATAGACATCTAGACAGGTGTCAGTAGTGTTCCCTATAGACATCTAGACAGGTGTCAGTAGTGTTCCCTATAGACATCTAGACAGGTGTCAGTAGTGTTCCCTATAGACATCTAGACAGGTGTCAGTAGTGTTCCCTATAGACATCTAGACAGGTGTCAGTAGTGTTCCCTATAGACATCTAGACAGGTGTCAGTAGTGTTCCCTATAGACATCTAGACAGGTGTCAGTAGTGTTCCCTATAGACATCCCTATAGACAGGTGTCAGTAGTGTTCCCTATAGACATCTAGACAGGTGTCAGTAGTGTTCCCTATAGACATCTAGACAGGTGTCAGTAGTGTTCCCTATAGACATCAGTAGATAGACAGGTGTCAGTAGTGTTCCCTATAGACATCTAGACAGGTGTCAGTAGTGTTCCCTATATATAGGTGTCAGTAGTGTTCCCTATAGACAGGTGTCAGTAGTGTTCCCTGTAGACAGGTGTCAGTAGTGTTCCCTGTAGACAGGTGTCATCTCCCTATAGACAGGTGTCAGTAGTGTTCCCTATAGACATCTAGACAGGTGTCAGTAGTGTTCCCTATAGACATCTAGACACAGGTGTCAGTAGTGTTCCCTATAGACATCTAGACAGGTGTCAGTAGTGTTCCCTATAGACATCTAGACAGGTGTCAGTAGTGTTCCCTATAGACATCTAGACAGGTGTCAGTAGTGTTCCCTATAGACATCTAGACAGGTGTCAGTAGTGTTCCCTATAGACATCTAGACAGGTGTCAGTAGTGTTCCCTATAGACATCTAGACAGGTGTCAGTAGTGTTCCCTATAGACATCTAGACAGGTGTCAGTAGTGTTCCCCTATAGACATCTAGACAGGTGTCAGTAGTGTTCCCTATAGACATCTAGACAGGTGTCAGTAGTGTTCCCTATAGACATCTAGACAGGTGTCAGTAGTGTTCCCTATAGACATCTAGACAGGTGTCAGTAGTGTTCCCTATAGACATCTAGACAGGTGTCAGTAGTGTTCCCTATAGACATCTAGACAGGTGTCAGTAGTGTTCCCTATAGACATCTAGACAGGTGTCAGTAGTGTTCCCTATAGACATCTAGACAGGTGTCAGTAGTGTTCCCTATAGACATCTAGACAGGTGTCAGTAGTGTTCCCTATAGACATCTAGACAGGTGTCAGTAGTGTTCCCTATAGACATCTAGACAGGTGTCAGTAGTGTTCCCTATAGACATCTAGACAGGTGTCAGTAGTGTTCCCTATAGACATCAGGTGTCAGTAGTGTTCCCTATAGACATCTAGACAGGTGTCAGTAGTGTTCCCTATAGACATCTAGACAGGTGTCAGTAGTGTTCCCTATAGACATCTAGACAGGTGTCAGTAGTGTTCCCTATAGACATCTAGACAGGTGTCAGTAGTGTTCCCTATAGACATCTAGACAGGTGTCAGTAGTGTTCCCTATAGACATCTAGACAGGTGTCAGTAGTGTTCCCTATAGACATCTAGACAGGTGTCAGTAGTGTTCCCTATAGACATCTAGACAGGTGTCAGTAGTGTTCCCTATAGACATCTAGACAGGTGTCAGTAGTGTTCAGTAGTGTTCCCTATAGACAGGTGTCAGTAGTGTTCCCTATAGACATCTAGACAGGTGTCAGTAGTGTTCCCTATAGACATCTAGACAGGTGTCAGTAGTGTTCCCTATAGACATCTAGACAGTGTCAGTAGTGTTCCCTATAGACATCTAGACAGGTGTCAGTAGTGTTCCTATAGACATCTAGAGGTGTCAGTAGTGTTCCCTATAGATAGGTGTCAGTAGTGTTCCCTTTGACATCTAGACAGGTGTCAGTAGTGTTCCCTATAGACATCTAGACAGGTGTCAGTAGTGTTCCCTATAGACATCTAGACAGGTGTCAGTAGTGTTCCCTATAGACATCTAGACAGGTGTCAGTAGTGTTCCCTATAGACATCTAGACAGGTGTCAGTAGTGTTCCCTATAGACATCTAGACAGGTGTCAGTAGTGTTCCCTATAGACATCTAGACAGGTGTCAGTAGTGTTCCCTATAGACATCTAGACAGGTGTCAGTAGTGTTCCCTAGACAGGTAGACATCTAGACAGGTGTCAGTAGTGTTCCCTATAGACATCTAGACAGGTGTCAGTAGTGTTCCCTATAGACATCTAGACAGGTGTCAGTAGTGTTCCCTATAGACATCTAGACAGGTGTCAGTAGTGTTCCCTATAGACATCTAGACAGGTGTCAGTAGTGTTCCCTATAGACATCTAGACAGGTGTCAGTAGTGTTCCCTAGACATCTAGATAGGTGTCACAGTGTTCCCTATAGACACTAGACAGGTGTCAGTAGTGTTCCCTATAGACATCTAGACAGGTGTCAGTAGTGTTCCCTATAGACATAGACAGGTGTCAGTAGTGTTCCCTATAGACATCTAGACAGGTGTCAGTAGTGTTCCCTATAGACATCTAGACAGGTGTCAGTAGTGTTCCCTATAGACATCTAGACAGGTGTCAGTAGTGTTCCCTATAGACATCTAGACAGGTGTCAGTAGTGTTCCCTATAGACAGGTGTCAGTAGTTTTCCCTATAGACATCTAGACAGGTGTCAGTAGTGTTCCCTATCGACATCTAGACAGGTGTCAGTAGTTTTCCCTATAGACATCTAGACAGGTGTCAGTAGTGTTCCCTATAGACATCTAGACAGGTGTCAGTAGTGTTCCCTATAGACATCTAGACAGGTGTCAGTAGTGTTCCCTATAGACATCTAGACAGGTGTCAGTAGTGTTCCCTATAGACAGGTGTCAGTAGACATCTAGACAGGTGTCAGTAGTGTTCCCTATAGACATCTAGACAGGTGTCAGTAGTGTTCCCTATAGACATCTAGACAGGTGTCAGTAGTGTTCCCTATAGACATCTAGACAGGTGTCAGTAGTGTTCCCTATAGACATCTAGACAGGTGTCAGTAGTGTTCCCTATAGACATCTAGACAGGTGTCAGTAGTGTTCCCTATAGACATCTAGACAGGTGTCAGTAGTGTTCCCTATAGACATCTAGACAGGTGTCAGTAGTGTTCCCTATAGACATCTAGACAGGTGTCAGTAGTGTTCCCTATAGACATCTAGACAGGTGTCAGTAGTGTTCCCTATAGACATCTAGACAGGTGTCAGTAGTGTTCCCTATAGACATCTAGACAGGTGTCAGTAGTGTTCCCTATAGACATCTAGACAGGTGTCAGTAGTGTTCCCTATAGACATCTAGACAGGTGTCAGTAGTGTTCCCTATAGACATCTAGACAGGTGTCAGTAGTGTTCCCTATAGACATCTAGTGTGTCAGTAGTGTTCCCTATAGACAGGTGTCAGTAGTGTTCCCTATAGACAGGTGTCAGTAGTGTTCCCTGTAGACAGGTGTCAGTAGTGTTCCCTATAGACACAGTGTTCCCTAGACAGGTGTCAGTAGTGTTCCCTATAGACAGGTGTCAGTAGTGTTCCCTGTAGACATCTAGACAGGTGTCAGTAGTGTTCCCTATAGACATCTAGACAGTGTCAGTAGTGTTCCCTATAGACATCTAGACAGGTGTCAGTAGTGTTCCCTATAGACATCTAGACAGGTGTCAGTAGGTGTCAGTAGTGTTCCCTATAGACATCTAGACAGGTGTCAGTAGTGTTCCCTATAGACATCTAGACAGGTGTCAGTAGTGTTCCCTATAGACATCTAGACAGGTGTCAGTAGTGTTCCCTTTTGACATCTAGACAGGTGTCAGTAGTGTTCCCTATAGACATCTAGACAGGTGTCAGTAGTGTTCCCTATAGACATCTAGACAGGTGTCAGTAGTGTTCCCTATAGACATCTAGACAGGTGTCAGTAGTGTTCCCTATAGACATCTAGACAGGTGTCAGTAGTGTTCCCTATAGACATCTAGACAGGTGTCAGTAGTGTTCCCTATAGACATCTAGACAGGTGTCAGTAGTGTTCCCTATATATAGGTGTCAGTAGTGTTCCCTTTTGACATCTAGACAGGTGTCAGTAGTGTTCCCTATAGACATCTAGACAGGTGTCAGTAGTGTTCCCTATAGACATCTAGACAGGTGTCAGTAGTGTTCCCTTGACATCTAGACAGGTGTCAGTAGTGTTCCCTATAGACATCTAGACAGGTGTCAGTAGTGTTCCCTATAGACATCTAGACAGGTGTCAGTAGTGTTCCCTATAGACATCTAGACAGGTGTCAGTAGTGTTCCCTATAGACATCTAGACAGGTGTCAGTAGTGTTCCCGATAGACATCGAGACAGGTGTCAGAAGTGTTCCCTATCGACATCTAGACAGCTGTCAGTAGTGTTCCCTATAGACATCTAGACAGGTGTCAGTAGTGTTCCCTAGACATCTAGACAGGTGTAGTAGTGTTCCCTATAGACATCTAGACAGGTGTCAGTAGTGTTCCCTATAGACATCTAGACAGGTGTCAGTAGTGTTCCCTATAGACATCTAGACAGGTGTCAGTAGTGTTCCCTATAGACATCTAGACAGGTGTCAGTAGTGTTCCCTATAGACATCTAGACAGGTGTCAGTAGTGTTCCCTATAGACATCTAGACAGGTGTCAGTAGTTCCCTATATATAGGTGTCAGTAGTGTTCCCTATAGACAGGTGTCAGTAGTGTTCCATGTAGACAGGTGTCAGTAGTGTTCCCTTCCTAGACATCTAGACAGGTGTCAGTAGTGTTCCCTATAGACATCTAGACAGGTGTCAGTAGTGTTCCCTCAGTAGTGACATCTAGACAGGTGTCAGTAGTGTTCCCTATAGACATCTAGACAGGTGTCAGTAGTGTTCCCTATAGACATCTAGACAGGTGTCAGTAGTGTTCCCTATGTTCCCTATAGACAGGTGTCAGACATCTAGACAGGTGTCAGTAGTGTTCCCTATAGACATCTAGACAGGTGTCAGTAGTGTTCCCTATAGACATCTAGACAGGTGTCAGTAGTGTTCCCTATAGACATCTAGACAGGTGTCAGTAGTGTTCCCTATAGACATCTAGACAGGTGTCAGTAGTGTTCCCTATAGACATCTAGACAGGTGTCAGTAGTGTTCCCTATAGACATCTAGACAGGTGTCAGTAGTGTTCCCTGACATAGACAGGTGTCAGTAGTGTTCCCTATAGACATCTAGACAGGTGTCAGTAGTGTTCCCTATAGACATCTAGACAGGTGTCAGTAGTGTTCCCTATAGACATCTAGACAGGTGTCAGTAGTGTTCCCTATAGACATCTAGACAGGTGTCAGTAGTGTTCCCTATAGACATCTAGACAGGTGTCAGTAGTGTTCCCTATAGACATCTAGACAGGTGTCAGTAGTGTTCCCTATAGACATCTAGACAGGTGTCAGTAGTGTTCCCTATAGACATCTAGACAGGTGTCAGTAGTGTTCCCTATAGACATCTAGACAGGTGTCAGTAGTGTTCCCTATAGACATCTAGACAGGTGTCAGTAGTGTTCCCTATAGACATCTAGACAGGTGTCAGTAGTGTTCCCTATAGACATCTAGACAGGTGTCAGTAGTGTTCCCTATAGACATCTAGACAGGTGTCAGTAGTGTTCCCTATAGACATCTAGACAGGTGTCAGTAGTGTTCCCTATAGACATCTAGACAGGTGTCAGTAGTGTTCCCTATAGACATCTAGACAGGTGTCAGTAGTCTAGACAGGTGTCAGTAGTGTTCCCTATAGACATCTAGACAGGTGTCAGTAGTGTTCCCTATAGACATCTAGACAGGTGTCAGTAGTGTTCCCTATAGACATCTAGACAGGTGTCAGTAGTGTTCCCTATAGACATCTAGACAGGTGTCAGTAGTGTTCCCTATAGACATCTAGACAGGTGTCAGTAGTGTTCCCTATAGACATCTAGACAGGTGTCAGTAGTGTTCCCTATATATAGACAGTGTTCTAGACAGGTGTCAGTTCCCTATAGACATCCCTATAGACAGGTGTCAGTAGTGTTCCCTATAGACATCTAGACAGGTGTCAGTAGTGTTCCCTATAGACATCTAGACAGGTGTCAGTAGTGTTCCCTATAGACCTAGACAGGTGTCAGACATCTAGACAGGTGTCAGTAGTGTTCCCTATAGACATCTAGACAGGTGTCAGTAGTGTTCCCTATAGACATCTAGACAGGTGTCAGTAGTGTTTCCCAGGTGTCAGTAGACATCTAGACAGGTGTCAGTAGTGTTCCCTATAGACATCTAGACAGGTGTCAGTAGTGTTCCCTATAGACATCTAGACAGGTGTCAGTAGTGTTCCCTATAGACATCTAGACAGGTGTCAGTAGTGTTCCCTATAGACATCTAGACAGGTGTCAGTAGTGTTCCCTATAGACATCTAGACAGGTGTCAGTAGTGTTCCCTATAGACATCTAGACAGGTGTCAGTAGTGTTCCCTATAGACATCTAGACAGGTGTCAGTAGTGTTCCCTATAGACATCTAGACAGGTGTCAGTAGTGTTCCCTATAGACATCTAGACAGGTGTCAGTAGTGTTCCCTATAGACATCTAGACAGGTGTCAGTAGTGTTCCCTATAGACATCTAGACAGGTGTCAGTAGTGTTCCCTATAGACATCTAGACAGGTGTCAGTAGTGTTCCCTATAGACATCTAGACAGGTGTCAGTAGTGTTCCCTATAGACATCTAGACAGGTGTCAGTAGTGTTCCCTATAGACATCTAGACAGGTGTCAGTAGTGTTCCCTATAGACAGGTGTCAGTAGTGTTCCCTATAGACATCTAGACAGGTGTCAGTAGTGTTCCCTATAGACATCTAGACAGGTGTCAGTAGTGTTCCCTATAGACATCTAGACAGGTGTCAGTAGTGTTCCCTATAGACATGTAGACAGGTGTCAGTAGTGTTCCCTATAGACATCTAGACAGGTGTCAGTAGTGTTCCCTATAGACATCTAGACAGGTGTCAGTAGTGTTCCCGATAGACATCTAGACAGGTGTGTCAGGTGTCAGTAGTGTTCCCTATAGACATCTAGACAGGTGTCAGTAGTGTTCCCTATAGACATCTAGACAGGTGTCAGTAGTGTTCCCTATTGACATAGACAGGTGTCAGTAGTGTTCCCTATAGACATCTAGACAGGTGTCAGTAGTGTTCCCTATAGACATCTAGACAGGTGTCAGTAGTGTTCCCTATAGACATCTAGACAGGTGTCAGTAGTGTTCCCTATAGACATCTAGACAGGTGTCAGTAGTGTTCCCTATAGACATCTAGACAGGTGTCAGTAGTGTTCCCTATAGACAGGTGTCAGTAGTGTTCCCTGTAGACAGGTGTCAGTAGTGTTCCCTATAGACAGGTGTCAGTAGTGTTCCCTGTAGACATCTAGACAGCTATCAGTAGTGTTCCCTATAGACATCTAGACAGGTGTCAGTAGTGTTCCCTGTAGACATCTAGACAGCTATCAGTAGTGTTCCCTATAGACATCTAGACAGCTGTCAGTAGTGCTCCCTATAGACATCTAGACAGGTGTCAGTAGTGTTCCCTATAGACATCTAGACAGGTGTCAGTAGTGTTCCCTATAGACATCTAGACAGGTGTCAGTAGTGTTCCCTTTTGACATCTAGACAGGTGTCAGTAGTGTTCCCTATAGACATCTAGACAGGTGTCAGTAGTGTTCCCTATAGACATCTAGACAGGTGTCAGTAGTGTTCCCTATAGACATCTAGACAGGTGTCAGTAGTGTTCCCTATAGACATCTAGACAGGTGTCAGTAGTGTTCCCTATAGACATCTAGACAGGTGTCAGTAGTGTTCCCTATAGACATCTAGACAGGTGTCAGTAGTGTTCCCTATAGACATCTAGACAGGTGTCAGTAGTGTTCCCTATAGACATCTAGACAGGTGTCAGTAGTGTTCCCTATAGACATCTAGACAGGTGTCAGTAGTGTTCCCTTTTGACATCTAGACAGGTGTCAGTAGTGTTCCCTATAGACATCTAGACAGGTGTCAGTAGTGTTCCCTATAGACATCTAGACAGGTGTCAGTAGTGTTCCCTATAGACATCTAGACAGGTGTCAGTAGTGTTCCCTATAGACATCTAGACAGGTGTCAGTAGTGTTCCCTATAGACATCTAGACAGGTGTCAGTAGTGTTCCCTATAGACATCTAGACAGGTGTCAGTAGTGTTCCCTATAGACATCTAGACAGGTGTCAGTAGTGTTCCCTATAGACATCTAGACAGGTGTCAGTAGTGTTCCCTATAGACATCTAGACAGGTGTCAGTAGTGTTCCCTATAGACATCTAGACAGGTGTCAGTAGTGTTCCCTATAGACATCTAGACAGGTGTCAGTAGTGTTCCCTATAGGTGTAGACATCTAGACAGGTGTCAGTAGTGTTCCCTATAGACAGTGTTCTAGACAGGTGTCAGTAGTGTTCCCTAGACATAGACATCTAGACAGGTGTCAGTAGTGTTCCCTGTAGACATCTAGACAGGTGTCAGTAGTGTTCCCTATAGACATCTAGACAGGTGTCAGTAGTGTTCCCTATAGACATCTAGACAGGTGTCAGTAGTGTTCCCTATAGACATCTAGACAGGTGTCAGTAGTGTTCCCTTTTGACATCTAGACAGGTGTCAGTAGTGTTCCCTATAGACATCTAGACAGGTGTCAGTAGTGTTCCCTATAGACATCTAGACAGGTGTCAGTAGTGTTCCCTTTTGACATCTAGACAGGTGTCAGTAGTGTTCCCTATAGACATCTAGACAGGTGTCAGTAGTGTTCCCTATAGACATCTAGACAGGTGTCAGTAGTGTTCCCTATAGACAGGTGTCAGTAGTGTTCCCTATAGACATCTAGACAGGTGTCAGTAGTGTTCCCTATAGACATCTAGACAGGTGTCAGTAGTGTTCCCTATAGACATCTAGACAGGTGTCAGTAGTGTTCCCTATAGACATCTAGACAGGTGTCAGTAGTGTTCCCTATAGACATCTAGACAGGTGTCAGTAGTGTTCCCTATAGACATCTAGACAGGTGTCAGTAGTGTTCCCTATAGACATCTAGACAGGTGTCAGTAGTGTTCCCTATAGACATCTAGACAGGTGTCAGTAGTGTTCCCTATAGACATCTAGACAGGTGTCAGTAGTGTTCCCTATAGACTAGTGTTCCCTGTAGACATCTAGACAGGTGTCAGTAGTGTTCCCTATAGACATCTAGACAGGTGTCAGTAGTGTTCCCTATAGACATCTAGACAGGTGTCAGTAGTGTTCCCTATAGACATCTAGACAGGTGTCAGTAGTGTTCCCTATAGACATCTAGACAGGTGTCAGTAGTGTTCCCTATAGACATCTAGACAGGTGTCAGTAGTGTTCCCTATAGACAGGTGTCAGTAGTGTTCCCTATAGACATCTAGACAGGTGTCAGTAGTGTTCCCTATAGACATCTAGACAGGTGTCAGTAGTGTTCCCTATAGACATCTAGACAGGTGTCAGTAGTGTTCCCTATAGACATCTAGACAGGTGTCAGTAGTGTTCCCTTTTGACATCTAGACAGGTGTCAGTAGTGTTCCCTATAGACATCTAGACAGGTGTCAGTAGTGTTCCCTATAGACATCTAGACAGGTGTCAGTAGTGTTCCCTATAGACATCTAGACAGGTGTCAGTAGTGTTCCCTATAGACATCTAGACAGGTGTCAGTAGTGTTCCCTATAGACATCTAGACAGGTGTCAGTAGTGTTCCCTATAGACATCTAGACAGGTGTCAGTAGTGTTCCCTATAGACATCTAGACAGGTGTCAGTAGTGTTCCCTATAGACATCTAGACAGGTGTCAGTAGTGTTCCCTATAGACATCTAGACAGGTGTCAGTAGTGTTCCCTATAGACATCTAGACAGGTGTCAGTAGTGTTCCCTATAGACATCTAGACAGGTGTCAGTAGTGTTCCCTATAGACATCTAGACAGGTGTCAGTAGTGTTCCCTATAGACATCTAGACAGGTGTCAGTAGTGTTCCCTATAGACATCTAGACAGGTGTCAGTAGTGTTCCCTATAGACATCTAGACAGGTGTCAGTAGTGTTCCCTTTTGACATCTAGACAGGTGTCAGTAGTGTTCCCTATAGACATCTAGACAGCTGTCAGTAGTGTTCCCTATAGACATCTAGACAGGTGTCAGTAGTGTTCCCTATATATAGGTGTCAGTATATAGACAGGTGTCAGTAGTGTTCCCTATAGACATCTAGACAGGTGTCAGAAGTGTTCCCTATAGACAGGTGTCAGTAGTGTTCCCTATAGACAGGTGTCAGTAGTGTTCCCTATAGACAGGTGTCAGTAGTGTTCCCTATAGACATCTAGACAGGTGTCAGTAGTGTTCCCTATAGACATCTAGACAGGTGTCAGTAGTGTTCCCTATAGACATCTAGACAGGTGTCAGTAGTGTTCCCTATATTGACATTAGACAGGTGTCAGTAGTGTTCCCTATAGACATCTAGACAGGTGTCAGTAGTGTTCCCTATAGACATCTAGACAGGTGTCAGTAGTGTTCCCTATTGACATCTAGACAGGTGTCAGTAGTGTTCCCTATATAGACATCTAGACAGGTGTCAGTAGTGTTCCCTATAGACATCTAGACAGGTGTCAGTAGTGTTCCCTATAGACATCTAGACATCTAGACAGGTGTCAGTAGTGTTCCCTATAGACATCTAGACAGGTGTCAGTAGTGTTCCCTATAGACATCTAGACAGGTGTCAGTAGTGTTCCCTATAGACATCAGGTGTCAGTAGTGTTCCCTATAGACATCTAGACAGGTGTCAGTAGTGTTCCCTATAGACATCTAGACAGGTGTCAGTAGTGTTCCCTATAGACATCTAGACAGGTGTCAGTAGTGTTCCCTATAGACATCTAGACAGGTGTCAGTAGTGTTCCCTATAGACATCTAGACAGGTGTCAGTAGTGTTCCCTATAGACATCTAGACAGGTGTCAGTAGTGTTCCCTATAGACAGGTGTCAGTAGTGTTCCCTGTAGACAGGTGTCAGTAGTGTTCCCTATAGACATCTAGACAGGTGTCAGTAGTGTTCCCTATAGACATCTAGACAGGTGTCAGTAGTGTTCCCTATAGACATCTAGACAGGTGTCAGTAGTGTTCCCTATAGACATCTAGACAGGTGTCAGTAGTGTTCCCTATAGACATCTAGACAGGTGTCAGTAGTGTTCCCTATAGACATCTAGACAGGTGTCAGTAGTGTTCCCTATAGACATCTAGACAGGTGTCAGTAGTGTTCCCTATATATAGGTGTCAGTAGTGTTCCCTATAGACATCTAGACAGGTGTCAGTAGTGTTCCCTATAGACATCTAGACAGGTGTCAGTAGTGTTCCCTATAGACATCTAGACAGGTGTCAGTAGTGTTCCCTATAGACATCTAGACAGGTGTCAGTAGTGTTCCCTATAGACATCTAGACAGGTGTCAGTAGTGTTCCCTATAGACATCTAGACAGGTGTCAGTAGTGTTCCTATAGACATCTAGACAGGTGTCAGTAGTGTTCCCTATAGACATCTAGACAGGTGTCAGTAGTGTTCCCTATAGACATCGAGACAGGTGTCAGTAGTGTTCCCTATAGACATCTAGACAGGTGTCAGTAGTGTTCCCTATAGACATCTAGACAGGTGTCAGTAGTGTTCCCTATAGACATCTAGACAGGTGTCAGTAGTGTTCCCTATCGACATCTAGACAGGTGTCAGTAGTGTTCCCTATAGACATCGAGACAGGTGTCAGTAGTGTTCCCTATAGACAGGTGTCAGTGTGTTCCCTATAGACATCTAGACAGGTGTCAGTAGTGTTCCCTATAGACATCTAGACAGGTGTCAGTAGTGTTCCCTATAGACATCTAGACAGGTGTCAGTAGTGTTCCCTATAGACATCTAGACAGGTGTCAGTAGTGTTCCCTATAGACATCTAGACAGGTGTCAGTAGTGTTCCCTATAGACATCTAGACAGGTGTCAGTAGTGTTCCCTATAGACATCTAGACAGGTGTCAGTAGTGTTCCCTATAGACATCTAGACAGGTGTCAGTAGTTGTTCTAGACCAGTAGTGTTCCCTATAGACATCTAGACAGGTGTCAGACAGACATCTAGACAGGTGTCAGTAGTGTTCCCTATAGACATCTAGACAGGTGTCAGTAGTGTTCCCTATAGACATCTAGACAGGTGTCAGTAGTGTTCCCTATAGACATCTAGACAGGTGTCAGTAGTGTTCCCTATAGACATCTAGACAGGTGTCAGTAGTGTTTCCCTATAGACATCTAGACAGGTGTCAGTAGTGTTCCCTATAGACATCTAGACAGGTGTCAGTAGTGTTCCCTATAGACATCTAGACAGGTGTCAGTAGTGTTCCCTTTTGACATCTAGACAGGTGTCAGTAGTGTTCCCTATAGACATCTAGACAGGTGTCAGTAGTGTTCCCTATAGACATCTAGACAGGTGTCAGTAGTGTTCCCTAGGTGTCAGTAGTGTTCCCTAGACAGGTGTCAGTAGTGTTCCCCTAGACAGGTGTCAGTAGTGTTCCCTGTAGACAGGTGTCAGAAGTGTTCCCTATAGACAGGTGTCAGTAGTGTTCCCTGTAGACAGGTGTCAGTAGTGTTCCCTATAGACAGGTGTCAGTAGTGTTCCCTGTAGACATCTAGACAGCTATCAGTAGTGTTCCCTATAGACATCTAGACAGCTGTCAGTAGTGCTCCCTATAGACATCTAGACAGGTGTCAGTAGTGTTCCCTATCAGTAGTGTTCCCTTTTGACATCTAGACAGGTGTCAGTAGTGTTCCCTATAGACATCTAGACAGGTGTCAGTAGTGTTCCCTATAGACATCTAGACAGGTGTCAGTAGTGTTCCCTATAGACATCTAGACAGGTGTCAGTAGTGTTCCCTATAGACATCTAGACAGGTGTCAGTAGTGTTCCCTATAGACATCTAGACAGGTGTCAGTAGTGTTCCCCTATAGACATCTAGACAGGTGTCAGTAGTGTTCCCTATAGACATCTAGACAGGTGTCAGTAGTGTTCCCTATAGACATCTAGACAGGTGTCAGTAGTGTTCCCTATAGACATCTAGACAGGTGTCAGTAGTGTTCCCTAGACATAGACAGGTGTCAGTAGTGTTCCCTATAGACATCTAGACAGGTGTCAGTAGTGTTCTAGACCAGTAGTGTTCCCTAGACATCTAGACAGGTGTCAGTAGTGTTCCCTATAGACATCTAGACAGGTGTCAGTAGTGTTCCCTATAGACATCTAGACAGGTGTCAGTAGTGTTCCCTATAGACATCTATAGACAGGTGTCAGTAGTGTTCCCTATAGACATCTAGACAGGTGTCAGTAGTGTTCCCTATAGACATCTAGACAGGTGTCAGTAGTGTTCCCTATAGACATCTAGACAGGTGTCAGTAGTGTTCCCTATAGACATCTAGACAGGTGTCAGTAGTGTTCCCTATAGACATCTAGACAGGTGTCAGTAGTGTTCCCTATAGACAGGTGTCAGTAGTGTTCCCTATAGACATCTAGACAGGTGTCAGTAGTGTTCCCTATATATAGGTGTCAGTAGTGTTCCCTATATATAGGTGTCAGTAGTGTTCCCTATAGACATCTAGACAGGTGTCAGTAGTGCTCCCTATAGACATCTTGACAGGTGTCAGTAGTGTTCCCTATAGACATCTAGACAGGTGTCAGTAGTGTTCCCTATAGACATCTAGACAGGTGTCAGTAGTGTTCCCTATAGACATCTAGACAGGTGTCAGTAGTGTTCCCTATAGACATCTAGACAGGTGTCAGAGTGTTCCCATCTAGACAGGTGTCAGTAGTGTTCCCTATAGACATCTAGACAGGTGTCAGTAGTGTTCCCTATAGACATCTAGACAGGTGTCAGTAGTGTTCCCTATAGACATCTAGACAGGTGTCAGTAGTGTTCCTATAGACATCTAGACAGGTGTCAGTAGTGTTCCCTTTTGACATCTAGACAGGTG
The DNA here is from genome assembly GCF_036934945.1 of Oncorhynchus masou masou. Lineage (NCBI taxonomy): Eukaryota > Metazoa > Chordata > Actinopteri > Salmoniformes > Salmonidae > Oncorhynchus > Oncorhynchus masou. The sequence goes on along the minus strand of NW_027002682.1, from coordinate 9,861 downwards.
TCAGTAGTGTTCCCTATAGACATCTAGACAGGTGTCAGTAGTGTTCCCTATAGACATCTAGACAGGTGTCAGTAGTGTTCCCTATAGACATCTAGACAGGTGTCAGTAGTGTTCCCTATAGACATCTAGACAGGTGTCAGTAGTGTTCCCTATAGACATCTAGACAGGTGTCAGTAGTGTTCCCTATAGACATCTAGACAGCTGTCAGTAGTGTTCCCTATAGACATCGAGACAGGTGTCAGTAGTGTTCCCTATAGACATCTAGACAGGTGTCAGTAGTGTTCCCTATAGACATCTAGACAGGTGTCAGTAGTGTTCCCTACAGACAGGTGTCAGTAGTTCCCTATAAACAGGTGTCAGGCGTGTTCCCTATAGACAGGTGTTAGTGTGTTCCCTATAGACATCTAGACAGGTGTCAGTAGTGTTCCCTATAGACATCTAGACAGGTGTCAGTAGTGTTCCCTATAGACATCTAGACAGGTGTCAGTAGTGTTCCCTATAGACATCTAGACAGTTGTCAGTAGTGTTCCCTATAGACATCTAGACAGGTGTCAGTAGTGTTCCCTAGACATAGACAGGTGTCAGTAGTGTTCCCTATAGACATCTAGACAGGTGTCAGTAGTGTTCCCTATAGACATCTAGACAGGTGTCAGTAGTGTTCCCTATAGACATCTAGACAGGTGTCAGTAGTGTAGACAGGTGTCAGTAGTGTTCCCTATAGACATCTAGACAGGTGTCAGTAGTGTTCCCTATAGACATCTAGACAGGTGTCAGTAGTGTTCCCTATAGACATCTAGACAGGTGTCAGTAGTGTTCCCTATAGACATATAGACAGGTGTCAGTAGTGTTCCCTATAGACATCTAGACAGGTGTCAGTAGTGTTCCCTATAGACATCTAGACAGGTGTCAGTAGTGTTCCCTATAGACATCTAGACAGGTGTCAGTAGTGTTCCCTATAGACATCTAGACAGGTGTCAGTAGTGTTCCCTATAGACCGGTGTCAGTAGTGTTCCCTATAGACATCTAGACAGGTGTCAGTAGTGTTCCCTATATATAGGTGTCAGTAGTGTTCCCTATAGACAGGTGTCAGTAGTGTTCCCTGTAGACAGGTGTCAGAAGTGTTCCCTATAGACAGGTGTCAGTAGTGTTCCCTGTAGACAGGTGTCAGTAGTGTTCCCTATAGACAGGTGTCAGTAGTGTTCCCTAGACAGGTGTCAGTAGTGTTCCCTATAGACATCTAGACAGCTGTCAGTAGTGTTCCCTATAGACATCTAGACAGGTGTCAGTAGTGTTCCCTATAGACATCTAGACAGGTGTCAGTAGTGTTCCCTTTTGACATCTAGACAGGTGTCAGTAGTGTTCCCTATAGACATCTAGACAGGTGTCAGTAGTGTTCCCTATAGACATCTAGACAGGTGTCAGTAGTGTTCCCTATAGACATCTAGACAGGTGTCAGTAGTGTTCCCTATAGACATCTAGACAGGTGTCAGTAGTGTTCCCTATAGACATAGACAGGTGTCAGTAGTGTTCCCTATAGACATCTATAAACAGGTGTCAGTCGTGTTCCCTATAGACAGGTGTCAGTAGTGTTCCCTATAGACATCTAGACAGGTGTCAGTAGTGTTCCCTATAGACAGTGTTCCCTAGAGTGTTCCCTAGACAGGTGTCAGTAGTGTTCCCTATAGACAGGTGTCAGTAGTGTTCCCTGTCAGGTGTCAGTAGTGTTCCTATAGACATCTAGACAGGTGTCAGTAGTGTTCCCTATAGACATCTAGACAGGTGTCAGTAGTGTTCCCTATAGACATCTAGGTGTCAGTAGTGTTCCCTATAGACATCTAGACAGGTGTCAGTAGTGTTCCCTATAGACATCTAGACAGGTGTCAGTAGTGTTCCCTATAGACATCTAGACAGGTGTCAGTAGTGTTCCCTATAGACATCTAGACAGGTGTCAGTAGTGTTCCCTATAGACATCTAGACAGGTGTCAGTAGTGTTCCCTATAGACATCTAGACAGGTGTCAGTAGTGTTCCCTATAGACATCTAGACAGGTGTCAGTAGTGTTCCCTATAGACATCTAGACAGGTGTCAGTAGTGTTCCCTATAGACATCTAGACAGGTGTCAGTAGTGTTCCCTATAGACATCTAGACAGGTGTCAGTAGTGTTCCCTATAGACATCTAGACAGGTGTCAGTAGTGTTCCCTATAGACATCTAGACAGGTGTCAGTAGTGTTCCCTATAGACATCTAGACAGGTGTCAGTAGTGTTCCCTATAGACATCTAGACAGGTGTCAGTAGTGTTCCCTATAGACATCTAGACAGGTGTCAGTAGTGTTCCCTATAGACATCTAGACAGGTGTCAGTAGTGTTCCCTATAGAGTAGTGTTCCCTATAGACATCTAGACAGGTGTCAGTAGTGTTCCCTATAGACATCTAGACAGGTGTCAGTAGTGTTCCCTATAGACATCTAGACAGGTGTCAGTAGTGTTCCCTATAGACATCTAGACAGGTGTCAGTAGTGTTCCCTATAGACATCTAGACAGGTGTCAGTAGTGTTCCCTATAGACATCTAGACAGGTGTCAGTAGTGTTCCCTATAGACATCTAGACAGGTGTCAGTAGTGTTCCCTATAGACATCTAGACAGGTGTCAGTAGTGTTCCCTATAGACATCTAGACAGGTGTCAGTAGTGTTCCCTATAGACATCTAGACAGGTGTCAGTAGTGTTCCCTATAGACATCTAGACAGGTGTCAGTAGTGTTCCCTAGACATCTAGACAGGTGTCAGTAGTGTTCCCTATAGACATCTAGACAGGTGTCAGTAGTGTTCCCTAGACATAGACAGGTGTCAGTAGTGTTCCCTGTAGACAGGTGTCAGTAGTGTTCCCTATAGACAGGTGTCAGTAGTGTTCCCTGTAGACAGGTGTCAGTAGTGTTCCCTATAGACATCTAGACAGGTGTCAGTAGTGTTCCCTATAGACATCTAGACAGGTGTCAGTAGTGTTCCCTATAGACATCTAGACAGGTGTCAGTAGTGTTCCCTATAGACATCTAGACAGGTGTCAGTAGTGTTCCCTATAGACATCTAGACAGGTGTCAGTAGTGTTCCCTATAGACATCTAGACAGGTGTCAGTAGTGTTCCCTATAGACATCTAGACAGGTGTCAGTAGTGTTCCCTATAGACATCTAGACAGGTGTCAGTAGTGTTCCCTATAGACATCTAGACAGGTGTCAGTAGTGTTCCCTATAGACATCTAGACAGGTGTCAGTAGTGTTCCCTATAGACATCTAGACAGGTGTCAGTAGTGTTCCCTATAGACATCTAGACAGGTGTCAGTAGTGTTCCCTATAGACATCTAGACAGGTGTCAGTAGTGTTCCCTATAGACATCTAGACAGGTGTCAGTAGTGTTCCCTATAGACATCTAGACAGGTGTCAGTAGTGTTCCCTATAGACATCTAGACAGGTGTCAGTAGTGTTCCCTATAGACATCTAGACAGGTGTCAGTAGTGTTCCCTATAGACATCTAGACAGGTGTCAGTAGTGTTCCCTATAGGTGACATCCCTAGACAGGTGTCAGTAGTGTTCCCTGTAGACAGTGTCAGTGTTCCCTATAGACAGGTGTCAGTAGTGTTCCCTGTAGACAGGTGTCAGTAGTGTTCCCTTTAGACAGGTGTCAGTAGTGTTCCCTGTAGACATCTAGACAGCTATCAGTAGTGTTCCCTATAGACATCTAGACAGGTGTCAGTAGTGTTCCCTATAGGTGACATCTAGACAGGTGTCAGTAGTGTTCCCTTTTGACATCTAGACAGGTGTCAGTAGTGTTCCCTATAGACATCTAGACAGGTGTCAGTAGTGATAGACATCTAGACAGGTGTCAGTAGTGTTCCCTATAGACATCTAGACAGGTGTCAGTAGTGTTCCCTATAGACATCTAGACAGGTGTCAGTAGTGTTCCCTATAGACATCTAGACAGGTGTCAGTAGTGTTCCCTATAGACATCTAGACAGGTGTCAGTAGTGTTCCCTATAGACATCTAGACAGGTGTCAGTAGTGTTCCCTATAGACATCTAGACAGGTGTCAGTAGTGTTCCCTATAGACACAGGTGTCAGTAGTGTTCCCTATAGACATCAGAGGTGTCAGTAGTGTTCCCTATAGACATCTAGACAGGTGTCAGTAGTGTTCCCTATAGACATCTAGACAGGTGTCAGTAGTGTTCCCTATAGACATCTAGACAGGTGTCAGTAGTGTTCCCTATAGACATCTAGACAGGTGTCAGTAGTGTTCCCTATAGACATCTAGACAGGTGTCAGTAGTGTTCCCTATAGACATCTAGACAGGTGTCAGTAGTGTTCCCTATAGACATCTAGACAGGTGTCAGTAGTGTTCCCTATAGACATCTAGACAGGTGTCAGTAGTGTTCCCTATAGACATCTAGACAGCTGTCAGTAGTGTTCCCTATAGACATCTAGACAGGTGTCAGTAGTGTTCCCTAGACAGGTGTCAGAGTGTTCCCATCTATAGACAGGTGTCAGTAGTGTTCAGGTGTCAGAAGTGTTCCCTATAGACATCTAGACAGGTGTCAGTAGTGTTCCCTATAGAGGTGTCAGTATCTAGACATCTAGACAGCTGTCAGTAGTGTTCCCTATAGACATCTAGACAGGTGTCAGTAGTGTTCCCTATAGACATCTAGACAGGTGTCAGAAGTGTTCCCTATAGACAGTTAGACAGGTGTCAGTAGTGTTCCCTATAGACATCTAGACAGGTGTCAGTAGTGTTCCCTATAGACATCTAGACAGGTGTCAGAAGTGTTCCCTATAGACATCTAGACAGGTGTCAGTAGTGTTCCCTATAGACATCTAGACAGGTGTCAGTAGTAGACAGACAGGTGTCCCTATAGACATCTAGACAGGTGTCAGTAGTGTTCCCTATAGACATCTAGACAGGTGTCAGTAGTGTTCCCTATAGACATCTAGACAGGTGTCAGTAGTGTTCCCTATAGACATCTAGACAGGTGTCAGTAGTGTTCCCTATAGACATCTAGACAGGTGTCAGTAGTGTTCCCTATAGACATCGAGACAGGTGTCAGTAGTGTTCCCTATAGACATCTAGACAGGTGTCAGTAGTGTTCCCTATAGACATCTAGACAGGTGTCAGTAGTGTTCCCTACAGACAGGTGTCAGTAGTGTTCCCTATAAACAGGTGTCAGTCGTGTTCCCTATAGACAGGTGTCAGTGTGTTCCCTATAGACATCTAGACAGGTGTCAGTAGTGTTCCCTATAGACATCTAGACAGGTGTCAGTAGTGTTCCCTATAGACATCTAGACAGGTGTCAGTAGTGTTCCCTATAGACATCTAGACAGGTGTCAGTAGTGTTCCCTATAGACATCTAGACAGGTGTCAGTAGTGTTCCCTATAGACATCGAGACAGGTGTCAGTAGTGTTCCCTATAGACATCTAGACAGGTGTCAGTAGTGTTCCCTATAGACATCTAGACAGGTGTCAGTAGTGTTCCCTATAGACATCTAGACAGGTGTCAGAAGTGTTCCCTATAGACAGCTAGACAGGTGTCAGTAGTTTTCCCTATAGACATCTAGACAGCTGTCAGTAGTGTTCCCTATAGACATCTAGACAGGTGTCATTAGTGTTCCCTATAGACATCTAGACAGGTGTCAGGTGTCAGTAGTGTTCCCCTATAGACAGTTAGACAGGTGTCAGTAGTGTTCCCTATAGACATCTAGACAGGTGTCAGTAGTGTTCCCTATAGACATCTAGACAGGTGTCAGTAGTGTTCCCTATAGACAGTTAGACAGGTGTCAGTAGTGTTCCCTATAGACATCTAGACAGGTGTCAGAAGTTTTCCCTATAGACAGTGACAGGTGTCAGTAGTGTTCCCTATAGACATCTAGACAGGTGTCAGTAGTGTTCCCTATAGACAGGTGTCAGTAGTGTTCTATAGACAGGTGTCAGTAGTGTTCCCTAGACAGGTGTCAGTAGTGTTCCCTATAGACATCTAGACAGGTGTCAGTAGTGTTCCCATATAGACAGGTGTCAGTAGTGTTCCCTGTAGACATCTAGACAGGTGTCAGTAGTGTTCCCTATAGACAGGTGTCAGTAGTGTTCCCTATAGACATCTAGACAGCTGTCAGTAGTGTTCCCTATAGACATAGACAGCTGTCAGTAGTGCTCCCTATAGACATAGTGTGTCCCTACAGGTGTCATATAGGTGTCTATAGTAGTGTCAGTAGTGTTCCCTATAGACATCTAGACAGGTGTCAGTAGTGTTCCCTATAGACATCTAGACAGGTGTCAGTAGTGTTCCCGATAGACATCGAGACAGGTGTCAGAAGTGTTCCCTATCGACATCTAGACAGCTGTCAGTAGTGTTCCCTATAGACATCGAGACAGGTGTCAGTAGTGTTCCCTATAGACATCTAGACAGGTGTCAGTAGTGTTCCCTATAGACATCTAGACAGGTGTCAGTAGTGTTCCCTATAGACATCTAGACAGGTGTCAGTAGTGTTCCCTATAGACATCTAGACAGGTGTCAGTAGTGTTCCCTATAGACATCTAGACAGGTGTCAGTGTCAGTAGTGTTCCCTATAGACATCTAGACAGGTGTCAGTAGTGTTCCCTATAGACATCTAGACAGGTGTCAGTAGTGTTCCCTATAGACATCTAGACAGGTGTCAGTAGTGTTCCCTATAGACATCTAGACAGGTGTCAGTAGTGTAGACATCTGTTCAGTAGTGTTCCCTATAGACATCTAGACAGGTGTCAGTAGTGTTCCCTATAGACATCTAGACAGGTGTCAGTAGTGTTCCCTATAGACATCTAGACAGGTGTCAGACAGTGGTGTCAGTAGACAGGTGTCAGTGTTCCCTATAGACATCTAGACAGGTGTCAGTAGTGTTCCCTATAGACATCTAGACAGGTGTCAGTAGTGTTCCCTATAGACATCGAGACAGGTGTCAGTAGTGTTCCCTATAGACATCTAGACAGCTGTCATTAGTGTTCCCTATAGACATCTAGACAGGTGTCAGTAGTGCTCCCTATAGACATCTAGACAGGTGTCAGAAGTGTTCCCTATAGACAGCTAGACAGGTGTCAGTAGTTTTCCCTATAGACATCTAGACAGTTGTCAGTAGTGTTCCCTATAGACATCTAGACAGGTGTCAGTAGTGTTCCCTATAGACATCTAGACAGGTGTCAGTGTTCTATAGACAGTTAGACAGGTGTCAGTAGTGTTCCCTATAGACATCTAGACAGGTGTCAGTAGTGTTCCCTATAGACATCTAGACAGGTGTCAGTAGTGTTCCCTATAGACATCTAGACAGGTGTCAGTAGTGTTCCCTATAGACATCTAGACAGGTGTCAGTAGTGTTCCCTATAGACATCTAGACAGGTGTCAGTAGTGTTCCCTATAGACATCTAGACAGGTGTCAGTAGTGTTCCTGTAGACAGGTGTCAGACAGTGTTCCCTAGACAGGTGTCAGTAGTGTATAGACAGGTGTCAGTAGTGTTCCCTATAGACATCTAGACAGCTATCAGTAGTGTCAGACATCTAGACAGTGTCAGTAGTTCCCTATAGACATCTAGACAGGTGTCAGTAGTGTTCCCTATCGACATAGACAGGTGTCAGTGTTCCCTATAGACATCTAGACAGGTGTCAGTAGTGTTCCCTATAGACATCTAGTGTTCCCTATAGACATCTAGACAGGTGTCAGTAGTGTTCCCTATAGACATCTACAGACAGGTGTCAGTAGTGTTCCCTCATCGTGTTCCCTATAGACAGGTGTCAGTGTGTTCCCTATAGACATCTAGACAGGTGTCAGTAGTGTTCCCTATAGACATCTAGACAGGTGTCAGTAGTGTTCCCTATAGACATTTAGACAGGTGTCAGTAGTGTTCCCTATAGACATCTAGACAGGTGTTAGTAGTGTTCCCTATAGACATCTAGACAGTTGTCAGTAGTGTTCCCTATAGACATCGAGACAGGTGTCAGTAGTGCTCCCTATAGACATCTAGACAGGTGTCAGTAGTGTTCCCTATAGACAGCTAGACAGGTGTCAGTAGTTTTCCCTATAGACATCTAGACAGCTGTCAGTAGTGTTCCCTATAGACATCTAGACAGCTGTCATTAGTGTTCCCTATAGACATCTAGACAGGTGTCAGAAGTGTTCCCTATAGACAGTTAGACAGGTGTCAGTAGTGTTCCCTATAGACATCTAGACAGGTGTCAGTAGTGTTCCCTATAGACATCTAGACAGGTTTCAGAAGTGTTCCCTATAGACAGTTAGACAGGTGTCAGTAGTGTTCCCTATAGACATCTAGACAGGTGTCAGAAGTTTTCCCTATAGACCGGTGTCAGTAGTGTTCCCTATAGACATCTAGACAGGTGTCAGTAGTGTTCCCTATATATAGGTGTCAGTAGTGTTCCCTATAGACAGGTGTCAGTAGTGTTCCCTGTAGGTGACAGGTGTTCCCTATATATAGGTGTTGTAGTGTTCCCTATAGACAGGTGTCAGTAGTGTTCCCTGTAGACAGGTGTCAGTAGTGTTCCCTATAGACAGGTGTCAGTAGTGTTCCCCTAGACATCTAGACAGCTATCTAGTGTTCCCTATAGACATCTAGACAGCTGTCAGTAGTGTTCCCTATAGACATCTAGACAGCTGTCAGTAGTGTTCCCTATAGACAGGTGTCAGTAGTGTTCCCTATAGACACAGGTGTAGACAGGTGTCAGTAGTGTTCCCATAGACATCTAGACAGGTGTCAGTAGTGTTCCCTTAGACATCTAGACAGGTGTCAGTAGTGTTCCCTATAGACATCTATATAGGTGTCAGTAGTGTTCCCTATAGACATCTAGACAGTGTCAGTAGTGTTCCCTATGTGTTCCCTATAGACATCTAGACAGGTGTCAGTAGTGTTCCCTATAGACATCTAGACAGGTGTCAGTAGTGTTCCCTATAGACATCTAGACAGGTGTCAGTAGTGTTCCCTATTGACATCTAGACAGGTGTCAGTAGTGTTCCCTATAGACATCTAGACAGGTGTCAGTAGTGTTCCCTATAGACATCTAGACAGGTGTCAGTAGTGTTCCCTATAGACATCTAGACAGGTGTCAGTAGTGTTCCCTATAGACATCTAGACAGGTGTCAGTAGTGTTCCCTATAGACATCTAGACAGGTGTCAGTAGTGTTCCCCTATAGACATCTAGACAGGTGTCAGTAGTGTTCCCTAGACATAGACAGGTGTCAGAAGTGTTCCCTTTGACATCTAGACAGGTGTCAGTAGTGTTCCCTATAGACATCTAGACAGCTGTCAGTAGTGTTCCCTATTCCCTATAGACATCTAGACAGGTGTCAGTAGTGTTCCCTATAGACATCTAGACAGGTGTCAGTAGTGTGTTCCCTATAGACATAGACAGGTGTCAGTAGTGAGACATCTAGACAGGTGTCAGTAGTGTTCCCTATAGACATCTAGTACAGGTGTCAGTAGTGTGTTCCCTATAGACATCTAGACAGGTGTCAGTAGTGTTCCCTATAGACATCTAGACAGGTGTCAGTAGTGTTCCCTAGACATTTAGACAGGTGTCAGTAGTGTTCCCTATAGACATCTAGACAGGTGTCAGTAGTGTTCCCTATAGACATCTAGACAGTGTCAGTAGTGTTCCCTATAGACATCTAGACAGGTGTCAGTAGTGTTCCCTATAGACATCTAGACAGTGTCAGTAGTGTTCCCTATAGACATCTAGACAGGTGTCAGTAGTGTTCCCTATAGACATCTAGACAGGTGTCAGTAGTGTTCCCTATAGACAGCTAGACAGGTGTCAGTAGTTTCCCTATAGACATCTAGACAGCTGTC
>NW_027002681.1:0-6120 GCF_036934945.1 Oncorhynchus masou masou | reverse complement strand
CTTTAACCTGTTGAAACTCTAGGGGCGCAATTTCATTTTTGGATGAAAAACGTTCCCGTTTTAAACAAGATATTTTGTCACAAAAAGATGCTCGACTATGCATATAATTGCTACGATTCGAAAGAAAACACTCTGACGTGTCCAGAAATACAAAGATATTTTCTATGCGTGCCCTAGAACGTGAGCTTCAGGCAAAACCAAGATGAGACGGCATCCAGGAAATGAACAGGATTTTTGAGGCTCTGTTTTCCCTTGTCTCCTTATATGGCTGTGAATGCGAGAGGAATGAGAATGCCCTTTCTGTCGTTTCCCCAAGGTGTCTGCAGCATTGTGACGTATTTGTAGGCAGATCATTGGAAGATTGACCATAAGAGACCACATTTACCACGTGTCCGCCCGGTGTCCTGCGCCGAAATTGGTGCGCAAAAGTCACCTGCCACTATTTTTCCAAGGGATACAGAGAGTAAAGCAAGCTTCCACGAACTGCATGTCAATGAAGAGATATGTGAAAAAACACCTTGAGGACTGATTCCAAACAACGTTTGCCATGTTTCGGTCGATATTATGTAGTTAATCCGGAAAAAGTTTTACGTTGTAGGTGACTGAATTTTCGGTTCGTTTCGGTAGCCAGACGCAATGTGGAAAACGGAACGATTTCTCCTACACACAGACGCTTTTCCAGGAAACACTGCGCACATTTGGTATGTAACTGAGAGTCTCTCATTAGCGTCGAAGCTCTTCAAAGGTAAATGATTTTATTTATTTGGTTATCTGGTTTGTGAAAATGCGTGCTGCATGTTATTCAAAATACATTGCTAGCTTTGCATACTCTTGCTAAATTAGTCAATTTCTATGGTTCAAAAAACATATTTTGAAAATCTGAGATGACAGTATTGTTAAGAAAAGGCTAAGCAGCTTGACAGTAGGCGCATTATTTTCATTTTATTTGCGATTTTCAGAAATCGTTAACGTTACATTATGCTAATGAGCTTCAGGCTATAACTGTATACAGGTTTTTTCATAGCCAAACGTGAACAAACGGAGCGATTTGTCCTACACAATAATATGTTTTTGAAAAACTGCACATTTGCTATGTAACTGAGAATCTCCTCATTGAAAACATCCGAAGCTCTTCCAAAGTTAAATGATTTTATTTATTTGGTTATCTGGTTTTTGTGAAATGTTGCGTGCAAATGCTACTCAAAATGCTAAGCTAGCTTAGCATACTCTTACACAAATTAGTGAATTGCTATGGTTCAAAAGCATATTTTGAAAATCTGAGATGACAGTGTTGTTAAGAAAAGGCTAAGCTTGAGAGTAGGCGCATTATTTTCATTTTATTTGCGATTTTCAGAAATCGTTAACGTTGCGTTTATGCTAATGAGCCTGAGGCTTTAGTCACAATCCCGGATCCGGATGGGGAGTTTCAAGAAGTTAAACATCTTGGAAGCTTCTGATAGGCTAATTGACATCAATTGAGTCAATTGGAGGTGTACCTGTGGATGTATTTTAAGGCCTACCTTCAAACTCAGTGCCTCTTTGCTTGACATCATGGTGTGACGACCCTCCCACTCTGTCTGCCGTATTCTGTCTTTGTTCTTGTTTCCTTATTAGGATGCCGGTGGGCGGAGATGGGGAGGGTCGTCAGCTACATGGGAAACACCTGGGCCAGGTGTGTCCCAGGATAAATAGACCTCTTCCACATTCATGGAGGAGACTCTCTCCATGCAGACACCATTGTAGATTATGTGGTGGTTCTTGGTGGCCTTTTGTTTGTTTGCATTGGCACCTTTCAACACACTGCATTATCACATTCATGCATGCAAAACACTCACTTACACTACTGATTACTGATTACACACACCATTGTATATTTTCCTTAGTTGCTTTGGTTAATAAATATATATTTTGTTACTCCTTATCTCCACGTTGTCTCCCTTTGTTACGGGCTTTGAGCCGGTTCGTGACAATAGGAAAATCAAAAGAAATCAGCCAAGAACTCAGAAAAAAAGTGTAGACCTCCACAAGCCTGGTTCATCCTGGGAGCAATTTCCAAACGCCTGAAGGTACCATGTTCATCTGTACAAACAATAGTATGCAAGTATAAACACCATGGAACCACGCAGCCGTCATACCGCTCAGGAAGGAGATGCATTCTGTCTCTTAGAGATGAAAGTACTTTGGTGCAAAAGTGCAAATCAATCCCAGAACAACAGCAAAGGACCTTGTGAATATGCTGGAGGAAACAGGTACAAAAGTATCTATATCCACAGTAAAAACGAGTCCTATATCGACATAACTTGAAAGGCCGCTCAGCGAGGAAGAAACCACTGCCCCAAAACCTCCATTAAATATCCAGACTATGGTTTGCAACTGCACATGGGGACCAATATTGTACTTTTTGGAGAAATGTCCTCTGGTCTGATGAAACAAAAATAGAACTGTTTGGCCATAATGACCATCACTATGTTTGGGGAAAGGGGGGAGGCTTGTAAGCCAAATATCACTATCCCAACCGTGAAGCACAGGGGTGGCAGCATCATGTTGTTTGGTGCTTTGCTGCAGGAGGGACTGGTGCACTTCATAAAATAGATGGAATCATGAGGATGGAACATTATGTGGATATATTGAAGCAACATCTCAAGACATCAGTCAGGAAGTTAAAGCTTGGTCGCAAATGGGTCCTCCAAATGAACAATGATCCCAAGCATACTTCCAAAGTTGTGGCAAAATGGCTTAAGGACAACAAAGTCAAGGTATTGGAGTGGCCATCACAAAGCCCTGACCCCAGTCCTATAGAAAATGTGTGGTTAGAACTGAAAAAACGTGTGCGAGCAAGGAGGCCTAGATCACCGCCTGGAGGCTGTATCACCGACTGGTACGGCAACTGCTCCGCCCACAACCGTAAGACAACCGTAAGGCTCTCCAGAGGGTAGTGAGTTCTTGCACAACGCATCACCGGGGGCAACTACCTGCCCTCCAGGACACCTACACCACCCGATGTTACAGGAAGGCCATAAAGATCATCAAGGACAACAACCACCACCCGAGCCATTGCCTGTTCACCCCGCTATCATCCAGAAGGCGAGGTCAGTACAGGTGCATCAAAGCTGGGACAGAGAGACTGAAAAACAGCTTCTATCTCAAGGTCATCAGACAGTTAAACAGCAACCACTAACATTGAGTGGCTGCTGCCAACACACTGACTCAACTCAGCCACTTTAATAATGAATTGATGGGAAATGATGTAAAATATATCACTAGCCACTTTAAACAATGCTACCTAATATAATGTTTACATACCTACATTATTCATCTCATATGTATACGTATATACTGTACTCTATATCATCTACTGCATCCTTATGTAATACATGTATCACTAGCCACTTTAACTATGCCACTTTGTTTACATACTCATCTCTACTGTATCTTGCCTATGCTGCTCTGTACCATCACTCATTCATATATCCTTATGTACATATTCTTTATCGCCTTACACTGTGTATAAGACAGTAGTTTTGGAATTGTTAGTTAGATTTGTTGGCTATTACTGCATTGTCGGAACTAGAAGCACAAGCATTTCGCTACACTCGCATTAACATCTGCTAACCATGTGTATGTGACAAATAAAATTTGATTTGATTTGAGAAACCTGACTCAGCTCTGTCAGTATGAATGGAACAAAATTCACCCAACTTATTGTGGGAAGCTTGTGGAAGGATCCCGAAATGTTTGACCCAAGTTAAACAATTTCAAGGCAATGCTACCAAATCTTAGTTGAGTGTATGTAAACTTCTGACCCACTGTGAATGTGATGAAAGAAATAAAATCTGAAATAAAGTAATTTTTGCAACAAATTTTTACAGACAGATTATTTCACTTATAATTCACTATCACTGTATACACTGTATTCACAGTGTATTCTAACATTTCACATTCTTAAATAAAGTGGTGATCCTAACTGACCTAAGACAATTTTTACTAGATTAAATGTCAGGAATTGTGAAAACGGGTTTAAATGTATTTTTCTAAGGTGTGTGTAAACTTTCGACTTCAACTGTACTTACCTTTAGTATCTTGAAAAAAAGTGCTAGAATTAAAAGTGAAATGTTTACCCTATTAACCTGCTTCATTATTTATGTATTACCAGTTGATGAAGACAACTCCAATTTCATACATCATTGAAAATTTGTCTCGGAATAAGTAAGAATAAAAAAGTTAAAATAACTTCTTAGATTTGATAGAGACATTATACATCTTATTACCTTATCAATTTAGGATTTGTATCAATGTGGATGAGAGACAGGTGTGCAGGAACAGTATTTTTGCTGAGCAATGCAATGAAGCTGGACCATTCTGGTAAGATAGTACCTGCACCATCTACATGCTGCAATGACTCTTCGCCATTGTACACGATGGCCCATTGCTCTGAGACTTCCTTTGACCATTCTAAAGCCCGCATGGGGCATCCTTGCCTTAAGGTGTTCTTTCCTCCTTCTCTAAAAAGCTGACCGTTACACTGTCATGAAATGTGATTATATATCAACTATGAAACAAATAGGACATGGCCTGCTTATGAGTTGCCATGAAAGAAAGTTAGATTAATTCAACTGAAAATGGCAAGAACAGGTGTTCATAGCTAAATGCTTTTGGTTAGCTTGAGAATAATAATTGCATGATTTATCATTCTGAGTATGTAGGTACTGTATCTGTAATATAGTACAATGTTAGGAACCGACACTGAATCGTAGGCGCTAACTACTAGCAATGTAAAAGTTGGACAGAAAATGCCCAGTGCTGCTTACCTGAGATGCCATCATCACACAGTCCTTCTTAGGTGTCTGCTATGACTTCCTTTGTGTCAGAAAGAAAGGCTGAACAGTATTGGTTGTAGCCAAACTGACACTCAAAAAATGGCCAAAATGGAAGGTGGTTAGTGAAAGTTTTGTTTTCAAATACATTTTTTGTTCTCAAAATATTTTTGGGAATAAAATGCATAAAGTTTTGCGCTCTATCACAAAATATTTGTTTGCAAAAAAAAAAAACTTTGTAGCCTCGTTTTTTCTTTAAATTATTTTGGAATTGAAAATAAAAACTTCTGCTCTCAACAAAAATACATCGATTTGTTGAAAATTAGGAGTGGGGCTAATAGCTGAACAATATTAATTATTAATATTAATTATACATATTAACAATAATTCAACCTTTACTAAATAATAGTCTAATAGCTGAGCTAGGTGTTAAAATAAAACGTCATATCAAAGACCAGATTTGCCTTAGCGACCAAGGGGGTTAGAGCACAGATTATGCTTTTGTGTCTCAATGCACTACTGTCTCTAACTGACAATGAATGGGCAATATAAACCAAATAATAAACTGATAATTGTGCACGACTTCAAATGAAGCAAGCAGGGGCATGTTTCAAACCTTCAACCTTCTTGGCCGACGTCCAGCGCACTATTGACAGTGCACCAAAAGCATGCTCATGCCGCAAAGTCGATGAGCGTTCTCAAGGTAGCTTGCTACTCAATTTATTAAAGTAATGACTTTTCAAATAAGATACCTTACACGTTATGTTGGCTGACAATTTCTTAGCTACGCTGTCATACGAACCACATAGCATATCATTACAGCAGTATGTATCGGTATGTTAGCTATCTACCTAACGTTAGTAGTTATACATCAAATTTGACAGTATATTAACGATAGGCTATCTAACTACTCAACGTTTATTGACTTGATTATTCCCATCATTCTTAGCTTAGCTAAATTGTACAGTCAGAGTGCGTTCTCAATGGACATTCGGGTGCTTCGTAAATTCGAGCGCAGAATAATGCATTTACGAGCACTCAACACCCGGCCGGTGTCAGTAAACGTCGGGCAAAAAAGCGTAATTAAATTGTTTCCAGCAGCACAGTTACAGTCACCAACGCTTTGGTTAAAATGGTCAGACTGGTCTCATTTTGTCTGAAGTAGCTAGCTAGCCAACGTTAGCTTGGGTGCTTGACTGCCTGACGAAGCGAAGCAGTCTGAATTTGCAGAGGGTTTGCATTTTTCATGGAAAGGAAACAAAATAATTTGAATCAAATTAATTAAGCAACTAGGGATTCATTAGCT
>NW_027002680.1:0-6121 GCF_036934945.1 Oncorhynchus masou masou | reverse complement strand
CACACTGTCTGTCCTGTCTGAATATATGCACCACACTGTCTGTCCTGTCTGAATATATGCACCACACTGGTCTGTCCTGTCTGAATATATGCACCACACTGTCTGTCCTGTCTGAATATATGCACCACACTGTCTGTCCTGTCTGAATATATGCACCACACTGTCTGTCCTGTCTGAATATATGCACCACACTGTCTGTCCTGTCTGAATATATGCACCACACTGTCTGTCCTGTCTGAATATATGCACCACACTGTCTGTCCTGTCTGAATATATGCACCACACGGTCTGTCCTGTCTGAATATATGCACCACACGGTCTGTCCTGTCTGAATATATGCACCACACTGTCTGTCCTGTCTGAATATATGCACCACACTGTCTGTCCTGTCTGAATATATGCACCACACTGTCTGTCCTGTCTGAATATATGCACCACACTGTCTGTCCTGTCTGAATATATGCACCACACGGTCTGTCCTGTCTGAATATATGCACCACACTGTCTGTCCTGTCTGAATATATGCACCACACGGTCTGTCCTGTCTGAATATATGCACCACACTGTCTGTCCTGTCTGAATATATGCACCACACTGTCTGTCCTGTCTGAATATATGCACCACACTGTCTGTCCTGTCTGAATATATGCACCACACGGTCTGTCCTGTCTGAATATATGCACCACACTGTCTGTCCTGTCTGAATATATGCACCACACTGTCTGTCCTGTCTGAATATATGCACCACACTGTCTGTCCTGTCTGAATATATGCACCACACTGTCTGAATATATGCACCACACTGTCTGTCCTGTCTGAATACATGCACCACACTGTCTGTCCTGTCTGAATATATGCACCACACTGTCTGTCCTGTCTGAATATATGCAACACACGGTCTGTCCTGTCTGAATATATGCACCACTGTCTGTCCACCATTAATGCCTGAATATATGCACCACACTGTCTGTCCTGTCTGAATATATGCACCACACTGTCTGTCCTGTCTGAATAATATATGCACCACACTGTCTGTCCTGTCTGAATATATGCACCACACTGTCTGTCCTGTCTGAATATATGCACCACACTGTCTGTCCTGTCTGAATATATGCACCACACTGTCTGTCCTGTATATGCACCATACTGTCTGTCCTGTCTGAATATATGCACCACACTGTCTGTCCTGTCTGAATATATGCACCACACGGTCTGTCCTGTCTGAATATATGCACCACACTGTCTGTCCTGTCTGAATATATGCACCACACTGTCTGTCCTGTCTGAATATATGCACCACACTGTCTGTCCTGTCTGAATATATGCACCACACTGTCTGTCCTGTCTGAATATATGCACCACACTGTCTGTCCTGTCTGAATATATGCACCACACTGTCTGTCCTGTCTGAATATATGCACCACACTGTCTGTCCTGTCTGAATATATGCACCACACGGTCTGTCCTGTCTGAATATATGCACCACACGGTCTGTCCTGTCTGAATATATGCACCACACTGTCTGTCCTGTCTGAATATATGCACCACACTGTCTGTCCTGTCTGAATATATGCACCACACTGTCTGTCCTGTCTGAATATATGCACCACACTGTCTGTCCTGTCTGAATATATGCACACACGGTCTGTCCTGTCTGAAATATATGCACCACACTGTCTGTCCTGTCTGAATACATGCACCACACTGTCTGTCCTGTCTGAATATATGCACCACAGTCTGTCCTGTCTGAATATATGCACCACACTGTCTGTCCTGTCTGAATATATGCACCACAGTCTGTCCTGTCTGAATATATGCACCACACTGTCTGAATATATGCACCACACGGTCTGTCCTGTCTGAATACATGCACCACACTGTCTGTCCTGTCTGACTATATGCACCACACGGTCTGTCCTGTCTGAATATATGCACCACACTGTCTGTCCTGTCTGAATATATGCACCACACGGTCTGTCCTGTCTGAATATATGCCCACACTGTCTGTCCTGTCTGAATATATGCACCACACTGTCTGTCCTGTCTGAATATATGCACCACACTGTCTGTCCTGTCTGAATATATGCACACCGGTCTGTCCTGTCTGAATATATGCACCACACTGTCTGTCCTGTCTGAATATATGCACCCACTGTCTGTCCTGTCTGAATATATGCACCACACTGTCTGTCCTGTCTGAATATATGCACCACACTGTCTGTCCTGTCTGAATATATGCACCACACTGTCTGTCCTGTCTGAATATATGCACCACACGGTCTGTCCTGTCTGAATATATGCACCACACTGTCTGTCCTGTCTGAATATATGCACCACACTGTCTGTCCTGTCTGAATACATGCACCACACTGTCTGTCCTGTCTGAATATATGCACCACCTGTCTGTCCTGTCTGAATATATGCACCACACTGTCTGTCCTGTCTGAATATATGCACCACACTGTCTGAATATATGCACCACACTGTCTGTCCCGTCTGAATACATGCACCACACTGTCTGTCCTGTCTGAATATATGCACCACACTGTCTGTCCTGTCTGAATATATGCACCACACTGTCTGTCCTGTTCAACATATGCACCACACTGTCTGCAATATATGCACCACACTGTCTGTCCTGTCTGGAATACATGTACCACTGTCTGTCCTGTCTGAATATATGCACCACACTGTCTGTCCTGTCTGAATATATGCAACACACGGTTCGTCCTGTCTGAATATATGCACCACACTGTCTGTCCTGTCTGAATATATGCACCACACTGTCTGTCCTGTCTGAATATATGCACCACACTGTCTGTCCTGTCTGAATATATGCACCACACTGTCTGTCCTGTCTGAATATATGCACCACTGTCTGTCCTGTCCAACATATGCACCACACTGTCTGTCCTGTCTGAATATATGCACCACACTGTCTGTCCTGTCTGAATATATGCACCACACGGTCTGTCCTGTCTGAATATATGCACCACACGGTCTGTCCTGTCTGAATATATGCACCACACTGTCTGTCCTGTCTGAATATATGCACCACACTGTCTGTCCTGTCTGAATATATGCACCACACTGTCTGTCCTGTCTGAATATATGCACCACACTGTCTGTCCTGTCTGAATATATGCACCACACGGTCTGTCCTGTCTGAATATATGCACCACTGTCTGAATATATGCACCACACTGTCTGTCCTGTCTGAATACATGCACCACACTGTCTGTCCTGTCTGAATATATGCACCACACTGTACTGTCCTGTCCAGGTATATGCACCACACTGTCTATCCTGTCTGAATATATGCACCACACTGTCTGTCCTGTCTGAATATATGCACCACACGGTCTGTCCTGTCTGAATATATGCACCACACTGTCTGTCCTGTCTGAATATATACACCACTGTCTGTCCTGTCTGAATATGTACACCACTGTCTGTCTGTCTGAATATATGCACCCACACTGTCTGTCCTGTCTGAATATATCACCCACGGTCTATCCTGTCTGAATATATATACCACACTGTGTCTGGTCTGCATGCACCACACTGTCTGTCCTGTCAGACCACATGCACCACACTGTCTGTCCTGTCTGAATATATGCACCACACGGTCTGTCCTGTCTGAATATATGCACCACACGTCTGTCCTGTCTGAATATATGCACCACACTGTCTGTCCTGTCTGAATACATGCACCACACTGTCTGTCCTGTCTGAATATATGCACCACACTGTCTGTCCTGTCTGAATATATGCACCACACTGTCTGTCCTGTCTGAATATATGCACCACAGTCTGTCCTGTCTGAATATATGCACCACACTGTCTGTCCTGTCTGAATATATGCACCACACTGTCTGTCCTGTCTGAATATATGCACCACACTGTCTGTCCTGTCTGAATATATGCACCACACGGTCTGTCCTGTCTGAATATATGCACCACACTGTCTGTCCTGTCTGAATATATGCACCACACTGTCTGTCCTGTCTGAATATATGCACCACACTGTCTGTCCTGTCTGAATATATGCACCACACTGTCTGTCCTGTCTGAATATATGCACCACACTGTCTGTCCTGTCTGAATATATGCACCACACTGTCTGTCCTGTCTGAATATATGCACCACACTGTCTGTCCTGTCTGAATATATGCACCACACGGTCTGTCCTGTCTGAATATATGCACCACACGGTCTGTCCTGTCTGAATATATGCACCACACTGTCTGTCCTGTCTGAATATATGCACCACACTGTCTGTCCTGTCTGAATATATGCACCACACTGTCTGTCCTGTCTGAATATATGCACCACACTGTCTGTCCTGTCTGAATATATGCACCACACGGTCTGTCCTGTCTGAATATATGCACCACACTGTCTGAATATATGCACCACACTGTCTGTCCTGTCTGAATACATGCACCACACTGTCTGTCCTGTCTGAATATATGCACCACACTGTCTGAATATATGCACCACACTGTCTGTCCTGTCTGAATATATGCACCACACTGTCTGAATATATGCACCACAGTCTGTCCTGTCTGAATACATGCACCACACTGTCTGTCCTGTCTGAATATATGCACCACACTGTCTGTCCTGTCTGAATATATGCACCACACTGTCTGTCCTGTCTGAATATATGCACCACACTGTCTGTCCTGTCTGAATACATGCACCACACTGTCCTGTCTGAATATATGCACCACACGATCTGTCCTGTCTGAATATATGCAACACACTGTCTGTCCTGTCTGAATATATGCACCATACTGTCTGTCCTGTCTGAATATATGCACCACACTGTCTGTCCTGTCTGAATATATGCACCACACGGTCTGTCCTGTCTGAATATATGCACCACACGGTCTGTCCTGTCTGAATACTCCCAGCAGGACATCACCTTTAAATCTCCTCTTAACAGTCTACTCCCAGCAGGACATTACCTTTAAATCTCCTCTTAACAGTCTACTCCCAGCAGGACATTACCTTTAAATCTCCTCTTAACAGTCTACTCCCAGCAGGACATTACCTTTAAATCTCCTCTTAACAGTCTACTCCCAGCAGGACATCACCTTTAAATCTCCTCTTAACAGTCTACTCCCAGCAGGACATTACCTTTAAATCTCCTCTTAACAGTCTACTCCCAGCAGGACATTACCTTTAAATCTCCCTCTTAACAGTCTACTCCCAGCAGGACATTACCTTTAAATCTCCTCTTAACAGTCTACTCCCAGCAGGACATTACCTTTAAATCTCCTCTTAACAGTCTACTCCCAGCAGGACATTACCTTTAACTCTCCTCTTAATTAACAGTCTACTCCCAGCAGGACATTACCTTTAACTCTCCTCTTAATTAACAGTCTACTCCCAGCAGAACAGCACCATTAACTCTCCCTAAACCCAGTTGTAGACATGTCCGGACATGTAGCACAGATTCAGAAACACAGGGGGCGGGCAGGGTGACTCAAGTATAAATCACAGGAGGCTGAGTGAAGGAAGGCTCATAATAATGGCTGGAACGGAACTAATGGAATTTTGATGTATTTGATACCATTCCACTCCATCCATTACCATGAGCCCACCCTCCCCAATTAAGGTGCCACCAACCTCCTGTGACGCAAATACATGTAGTAGAGCTAACTGGAGTGTGGTTGGTGGTTGGCCCCATTGGTGGCCCTAGTTAGTAGTAGTTAACCATAATAATGACCCCTTAGTTAATTCAGGAAATGTTCAACTGAGCCTGCAATATTTCACCAAACCTGCTCAGAGTGAACTACTCCATGTGACACCACAGAGGAAGGGGAAGTCAGCTCCTATGTCATGTGACCAGGGTTTTGGAGTTTCTACACATAAGCCCCAAGGACAAGACAACCTTGATTGTATAGATTTATTGACATTAAATGACAGATTGTATCCAAAGCAACTGCATTGTGGGTCGGGAACCATAGGAGAAACAGCATATCAATATCCACTGTTATGGCTATGGACTAATAAGAAAGCATTGACAAACAGTATTATTATTCACGGTTATATATCAACACTGCATGTACATTATGCAGCCTGTGTGTCTTTAACAGACCTGGGTTCAGAC
>NW_027002679.1:0-6122 GCF_036934945.1 Oncorhynchus masou masou | reverse complement strand
TACCTCCCCCACTAGAAGAACCTAGCCCTATTCTTGTACCTCCCCCCACTAGAAGAACCTGCCTCTATTCTGTACCTCCCCCCACTAGAAGAACCCACCCCTATTCTGTACCTCCCCACCAGAAGAACCCAGCCCTATTCTGTACCTCCCCCACTAGAAGAACCCCAGCCCTATTCTGTACCTCCCCCCACCAGAAGAACCCAGCCCTATTCTGTACCTCCCCCACTCTAGAAGAACCCAGCCCTCATTCTGTACCTCCCCCCACTAGAAGAACCCAGCCCTATTCTGTACCTCCCCCCACTAGAAGAACCCAGCCCCATTCTGTACCTCCCCCCACTAGAAGAACCCAGTCCTATTCTGTACCTCCCCCCACTAGAAGAACCCAGCCCTATTCTGTACCTCCCCCCACTAGAAGAACCCAGCCCTATTCTGTACCTCCCCCACTAGAAGAACCCAGCCCTATTCTGTACCTCCCCCACTAGAAGAACCCAGCCCTATTCTGTACCTCCCCCCTAGTAGAACCCAGCCCTATTCTGTACCTCCCCCACTAGAAGAACCCAGCCCTATTCTGTACCTCCCCCCACTAGAAGAACCCAGCCCTATTCTGTACCTCCCCCCACTAGAAGAACCCAGCCCTATTCTGTACCTCCCCCACTAGAAGAACCCAGCCCTATTCTGTACCTCCCCCACTAGAAGAACCCAGCCCTATTCTGTACTCTCCCCACTAGAAGAACCCAGCCCTATTCTGTACCTCCCCACCAGAAGAACCCAGCCCTATTCTGTACCTCCCCCCACTAGAAGAACCCAGCCCTATTCTGTACCTCCCCCCACTAGAAGAACCCAGCCCTATTCTGTACCTCCCCCCACTAGCCCCCACTAGAAGAACCCAGCCCTATTCTGTACCTCCCCCACTAGAAGAACCCAGCCCTATTCTGTACCTCCCCCACTAGCCCCCACCAGAAGAACCCAGCCCTATTCTGTACCTCCCCCACTAGAAGAACCCAGCCCTATTCTGTACCTCCCCCACTAGAAGAACCCAGCCCTATTCTGTACCTCCCCCACTAGAAGAACCCAGCCCTATTCTGTACCTCCCCCACTAGAAGAACCCAGCCCTATTCTGTACCTCCCCCACTAGAAGAACCCAGCCCTATTCTGTACCTCCCCCCACTAGTAGAACCCAGCCCCTATTCTGTACCTCCCTCCACTAGAAGAACCCAGCCCTATTCTGTACCTCCCTCCCACTAGAAGAACCCAGCCCTATTCTGTACCTCCCCCCACTAGAAGAACCCAGCCCTATTCTGTACCTCCCCCACTAGAAGAACCCAGCCCTATTCTGTACCTCCCCCACTAGAAGAACCCAGCCCTATTCTGTACCTCCCCCACTAGAAGAACCCAGTCCTATTCTGTACCTCCCCCACTAGAAGAACCCAGCCCTATTCTGTACCTCCCTCCACTAGTAGAACCCAGCCCTATTCTGTACCTCCCCACTAGAAGAACCCAGCCCTATTCTGTACCTCCCCCCACCAGAAGAACCCAGCCCTATTCTGTACCTCCCCCCACTAGAAGAACCCAGCCCTATTCTGTACCTCCCTCCACTAGAAGAACCCAGCCCTATTCTGTACCTCCCCCACTAGAAGAACCCAGCCCTATTCTGTACCTCCCCCACTAGTAAGAACCCAGCCCTATTCTGTACCTCCCCCCACTAGTAGAACCCAGCCCTATTCTGTACCTCCCCCCACTAGAAGAACCCAGCCCTATTCTGTACCTCCCCCACTAGAAGAACCCAGCCCTATTCTGTACCTCCCCCACTAGAAGAACCCAGCCCTATTCTGTACCTCCCCCACTAGAAGAACCCAGCCCTATTCTGTACCTCCCCCCACTAGAAGAACCCAGCCCTATTCTGTACCTCCCCCACTAGAAGAACCCAGCCCTATTCTGTACCTCCCCCACTAGAAGAACCCAGCCCTATTCTGTACCTCCCCCCACTAGAAGAACCCAGCCCTATTCTGTACCTCCCCACTAGCCCCCACCAGAAGAACCCAGCCCTATTCTGTACCTCCCCCCACTAGCAGAACCCAGCCCTATTCTGTACCTCCCCCCACTCAGAAGAACCCAGCCCTATTCTGTACCTCCCTCCACTAGAAGAACCCAGCCCTATTCTGTACCTCCCCACTGCCCCCACTAGAAGAACCCAGCCCTATTCTGTACCTCCCCCCACTAGAAGAACCCAGCCCTATTCTGTACCTCCCCACTAGAAGAACCCAGCCCTATTCTGTACCTCTCCCCCACCAGAAGAACCCAGCCCTATTCTGTACTCTCCCTCCCACTAGAAGAACCCAGCCCTATTCTGTACCTCCCCCACTAGAAGAACCCAGCCCTATTCTGTACCTCCCCCCACTAGAAGAACCCAGCCCTATTCTGTACCTCCCCCACTAGCCCCCACCAGAAGAACCCAGCCCTATTCTGTACCTCCCCCACTAGAAGAACCCAGCCCTATTCTGTACCTCCCCCACCAGAAGAACCCAGCCCTATTCTGTACCTCCCCCACCAGAAGAACCCAGCCCTATTCTGTACCTCCCCCACTAGCCCCCACCAGAAGAACCCAGCCCTATTCTGGACTTCTCCACTAGCCCCCACCAGAAGAACTCCAGCCCTATTCTGTACCTCCCCCACTAGAAGAACCCAGCCCTATTCTGTACCTCCCCCACCAGAAGAACCCAGCCCTATTCTGTACCTCCCCCCACTAGCCCCCACCAGAAGAACCCAGCCCTATTCTGTACCTCCCCCACTAGCCCCACGAAGAACCCAGCCCTATTCTGTACCTCCCCCACTAGAAGAACCCAGCCCTATTCTGTACCTCCCCCCACTAGAAGAACCCAGCCCTATTCTGTACCTCCCCCACTAGAAGAACCAAGCCCTATTCTGTACCTCCCTCCACTAGAAGAACCCAGCCCTATTCTGTACCTCCCCCCACTAGAAGAACCCAGCCCTATTCTGTACCTCCCTCCACTAGAAGAACCCAGCCCTATTCTGTACCTCCCTCCACTAGAAGAACCCAGCCCTATTCTGTACCTCCCCCCACTAGAAGAACCCAGCCCTATTCTGTACCTCCCTCCACTAGAAGAACCCAGCCCTATTCTGTACCTCTCCCCCACCAGAAGAACCCAGCCCTATTCTGTACCTCCCCCACTAGAAGAACCCAGCCCTATTCTGTACCTCCCCCACTAGAAGAACCCAGCCCTATTCTGTACCTCCCCCACTAGAAGAACCCAGCCCTATTCTGTACCTCCCCCACTAGAAGAACCCAGCCCTATTCTGTACCTCCCCCACTAGAAGAACCCAGCCCTATTCTGTACCTCCCCCACTAGAAGAACCCAGCCCTATTCTGTACCTCCCCACTAGAAGAACCCAGCCCTATTCTGTACCTCCCCCACTAGAAGAACCCAGCCCTATTCTGTACCTCCCCCACTAGCCCCCACTAGAACCCAGCCCTATTCTGTACCTCCCCACTAGAAGACCCCCCTATTCTGTACCTCCCCCACTAGCCCCCACCAGAAGAACCCAGCCCTATTCTGTACCTCCCCCCACTAGCCCCCACCAGAAGAACCCAGCCCTATTCTGTACCTCCCCCCCACTATGCCCCCACCAGAAGAACCCAGCCCTATTCTGTACCTCCCCACTAGCCCCCACCAGAAGAACCCAGCCCTATTCTGTACCTCCCCCCACTAGCCCCCACCAGAAGAACCCATTCCTATTCTGTACCTCCAGGTTATCCCTCCTCTGGGTGAGGGTTCCCAGCTGGTCCCATTGGTCGCAGATGCCCTGGGCAGCGCTGTTGATAGAGGAGGCAGCATGGTAGTCCAGCTCACTGTGGACAGAGAGAGGAGGGAGGGAGGGAGAGAGAGAGAGAGAGAGAGATAGAGAGAGAGAGAAGGGAGAGAGAGAGAGAGAGAGAGAGAGGAGCGAGGAGAGAGAGAGAAAGAGAGAGAGAGAGAGAGAGAGAGAGAGAGAGAGAGAGAGAGAGAGAGAGAGGGAGAGGGGGAGCAGAGAGAGAGAGAGAGAGAGAGAGAGAGAGAGAGAAGAGAGAGACAGAGAGAGAGAGAGAGAGGAGCGAGGGAGAGAGAGGGAGAGAGAGGAGCGAGGGGAGCGAGGGGAGAGAGAGAGAGGAGAGAGAGAGAGGAGCGAGGGAGAGAGAGAGAGAGGAGCGAGAGGAGAGAGAGAGAGAGAGAGAGGAGCGAGGGAGAGAGAGAGAGGAGCGAGTGGAGAGAGAGAGAAGCTCTGGTCAAAAGTCGTGCATTATATAAGGAATAGGGTGCCATTTGGAGCCACAGTTTTTGGCGAAAAAATAATTGAAAATTACAGCAAGTTCAGTTTACTTGAGTAGCCTGAGCAGTCCCCTGACCTCCACCCAATAGAGCGAGTGTATATAACTACACAGTGACCTCAGCCATAGTGAGTCCTCCACTACACTAGGTAATAGTGACCTCAGAAATATATTGTCATAAAGGTGAACGCTTAAATAAACACTACAATTCCATTCTTATATTTCCTGACTCTCCTCTCTCCTCTCTCCAGAAGTATCCCAGAGAAACCTGTTCCTAACTCTCCCTCTCCAGAAGTATCGCAGAGAAACCTGTTCCCTAACTCTCTCTCTCCAGAAGTATCCCAGAGAAACCTGTTCCTAACTCTCTTCTCTCCAGAAGTATCCCAGAGAAACCTGTTCCTAACTCTCCTCTCTCCAGAAGTATCCCAGAGAAACCTGTTCCCAACTCTCCTCTCTCCAGAAGTATCCCCAGAGAAACCTGTTCCCAGCTCTCCTCTCTCCAGAAGGGGGTAAATCCCAGGGAAGACCATGTTTACCCAGAGAAACCATGTACCTGACTCTCCTCTCTCAGAAGTAATCTTGGCAGAGAAAGCCTGTTCCTAACTCTCCCTCTCTCCAGAAGTATCCCAGAGAAACCTGTTCCTAACTCTCCTCTCCCAGAAGTATCGTAGAGAAACCTGTTCCCAGCTCCTCCCTCTCTCCAAGAAGTATCCCAGAGAGCCTCGTTCCTAACCCTCTCCTCTCTCCAGAAGTATCACAGAGAAACCTGTTCCAACTCTCCCACCTCTCAAGTATCCCAGAGAAACCACCTGTTCCACTAACTCTCCTCTCTCCAGAGAGCATAAGGAAACCTGTTTTCACAACTCTCCTCTCTCCAAGTATCCAGAAACCTGTTCCTAACTCCTCCCCTCTCAGAAGTATCGTAGAGAAACCTGTTCCTAACTCTCCCCATCTCTCCAGAAGTATCCCAGAAACCTGTTCCTAACTCTCCCCTCTCCAGGAGGCTGTCGTGAGAAAGCCTGTTCCCAACTCTCCTCTCTCTCTCTCTCTCTCTCTCCTCTCTCTCTCTCTCTCTCTCTCCTCTCTCTCTCTCTCTCTCTCTCTCTCTCTCTCTCACGTATCAGAAATCTGTTCCTGGCTCCCTCCCTCTCTCCAGAAGTATCGTAGAGAAACCTGTTCCTAACTCTCCCCTCTCCAGAATATCGCAGAGAAACCTGTTCCCAGAAACCTGTACCTAACCTTCCTCTCTCCAGAAGTATCCCAAGAAACTCATTTCCTAACTCCCCTCTCCAAGTATCGTAGAAACCTGTTCCTAACTCTCCCACTCTCTCCAGAAGTATCCCAGAGAAACCTGTTCCCAACTCTCCCTCTCTCCAGAAGTATCCCAGAGAAACCTGCTCCTAACTCTCCCACTCTCTCCAGAAGTATCCCAGTAGAGAAACCTGTTCCTAACTCTCCTCTCCAGAAGTATCCCAGAAGAAACCTGTTCCTAAGAAACCTGTTCCTAACTCCTCCTCTCTCAGAAGTATCCCAAGAAGAAACCTGTTCCCAACTCTCCCCTCTCTCAGAAGTATCCCAGAGAAACCTGTTCCTAGCTCTCCTCTCTCCAGAAGTATCCCAAGAAACCCAATGTTCTAGAGAAACCTGTTCCTAACTCTCCTCTCTCCAGAAGTATCCAGCAGAGAAACCTGTTCCACAGAGAAACCTGTACCTAACTCTTCCTCTCTCCAGAAGTATCCCAAGAGAAACCTGTTCCTAACTCTCCCCTCTCCAGAAGTATCCCAGAGAAACCTAGTTC
>NW_027002678.1:0-6122 GCF_036934945.1 Oncorhynchus masou masou | reverse complement strand
GATAGATAGATAGATAGATAGATAGATAGATAGATAGATAGATAGATAGATAGATAGATAGATAGGAGTGAAGTAGAGGCGGAGGAGAGCGATAGATTGTGAGTGAAGTAGAGCCCCACCCCAATCCATAAAGTGGAGGCAAATTTGATCCCAATAACTACCGTGATATGCGTCAACAGTAACCTTGGGAAAATCCTCTGCACTTATCATTAACAGCAGACTCGTACATTTCCTCAATGAAAACAATGTACTGAGCAAATGTCAAATTGGCTTTTTACCAAATTACAGTATCAACAGACCATGTATTCACCTCTACACCCTAATTGACAACCAAACAAACCAAAGCAAAGGCAAAGTCTTCTCATGCTTTGTTGATTTCAAAAAAGCCTTGACTCAATTTGAATCAGTGTCTGCTATACAAATTGATGGAAAGTGGTGTTGGGGGTAAATCATACGACATTATAAAATCCATGTACACAAACAACAAGTGTCGCGGTTAAAATTGGCAAAAAACACAAATTTCTTCACACAGGATCGTGGGTGAGACAGGGATGCAGCTTAAGCCCCACCCTCTTCAAAATGCATATCAGCGAATTGGCGCGGGCACTAGAAAAGTCTGCAACACCCGGCTTCACCCTACTAGAATCTGAAGTCAAATGTCTACTGTTTGCTGATGATCTGGTGCTTCTGTCACCAACCAATGAGGGCATACAGCAGCACCTAGATCTTCTGCACAGATTCTGTCAGACCTGGGCCCTGACAGTAAATCTCAGTAAGACCAAGGTAATGGTGTTCCAAAAAGGGTCAGTCGCCAGGACTACAAATACAAATTCCATCTAGACACTGTTGCCCTAGAGCACACAAAAAAACTATACATACCTTGGCCTAAACATCAGCGTAACTTCCACAAAGCTGTGAACGGTGTCAGGATTTGGCCAGGGTTGTTCCGGGTTTAGGTCACTAGATGCCCCCATTGTGCTTTTTGACCTTATGTTTTTTCCCTTGTTCCCCATTATTATTTGCACCTGTGCCTCGTTTACCCTGATTGTATTTAAACCCTTAGTTTCCCTCAGTTCTGTGCTCTGTGTTTGTATGTTAGCACCCAGCCCTAGTGTTCTGTGTATTCTTGTCGATTCGCGTGGATGCTCTTGTGGAATTCTGTTTTTGTTTTTGAGTATCTCTTGAGGCTTTTTTGTGCTATTCCTACCACCTTTTGGATTTGCCATTTTTGTATTTACACTCTCCTTTTACTTTATTAAATACACCGTCTTAAGTACTGCTGTGTTCGCCTCATCTTCTGGGTTCTGCTGACTATTCGTGGCTTTAGTTGGTTATGACTGTTTCTCACTCCGGGAGACCCAGGTTCGTAACCGGGTCCCGGATAGAAACACAGAGCCAAAAATGAACCAGAGGCAGCCATTCCCAGGACCTTTTACCATGCTGTCCCACCACCAGGAGACTGTCCAACGCCACGAAGCTTCGCCCCTGGTTCAGCAAGAGGCCTTAATGGCTAGACATTCTCATCTTCTGTCGGAGATGCTGACTTCCATTAAGCAAATATCTGATCGTCTTACCCCGGCAACAGTTCCCGTCCCAGTACCTCAGATTCACGTACCCATGGCAGTTAACCCTGGCTGAACCTAGTCTTCCACCTCCCCAACGGTTCTCAGGTGATCCAAGTGCTTGTAAAGGGTTTCTCACCCAATGTTCTCTCCCTTTGAGCTACAACCTCGTCGTTTCCCACCGAATCGGTCTAAGATCGCCTATATCATCACCCTGCTGTCGGAAAAGCCCTGGCCTGGGCTACTGCTGTGTGGGATGCCCATAGTTCCTGCTGTGCCAGCTACTCTGCCTTTGCTGAGGAATTCAAACAGTGTTTCAAGGCCCAAGCAGTGGTTCTGACTCAGCCAAACAGCTCCTGACTCTCCACCAAGGTTGGCGCAGCGTGACGGACTATGCCATCCAGTTCCGCACGGTGGCAGCAGCAAGTGGCTGGAACAACGAGGCGCTCACGGTGTGCTTTCTGAAAGGCCTTTCCGACACTATCCAAGATGAACTGGCCACTCGGGAACCACCGGACAATCTCCGAGTCCCTGATCAAGTTGGCCTCACGCATTGACCAGCGTCTGAGAGAGAGAGAACTCAACCGTAGACCTCTAGCCCCTATCAGTCCCAGCTCCGAGTCCCCACCTTTATCCTCGCTGGCTCCATCGGAACCCATGCAGATTGGACGCATCTCCCAGGCTGAGAGAGACCGCCGGATGAGGGAGCGACGCTGTCTATATTGCGGCAAACCGGGCCATTTCCGTTCCACGTGTCCCGGGCTCCAGGGAAACGCTCTGTCCCGTACAGACCGGGGGAACTGTAACGGGAAACATAACCTCCTCCCATCCGTCCAACTCCCGTCTGCTCATTCCAGTCACCCTCTCCTGGGACAACCACAAGCTTCACCTTCAAGCCTTGGTAGACTCTGGAGCCGCAGGTAACTTCATGGATGGTGTCTGAGGCGAAGGAGAATGGCTTCCTCTGAACCTCTAAGTGAACCCATGAGGGTCACTACATTGGATGGAAGCCCTTGGGATCTGGACTTGTCACTCATGTCACTACCTCCTTGCGACTTTCAGTTTCACAACACCAGGAATTGATGAACTTTCATTTGATCTCCTGTTCCGAGTTCCCTCTCGTCCTTGGATACCCTGGCTTCACAGCCATAACCCTCACATCGACTGGTCTGTGGGCACTATCAAGCAGTGGGTCCTACGTGCCAAGCTACTTGTATTTTCCAGAATTCCCGAGTTCTACTCCCGAGTCTTTAGAATCCATCGACCTGACCCGAGTTCCAGTATTACCATGACCTCAAACTGGTGTTTAGCAAACAGAGGGCCACCATGCTACCACCCCATAGACCTTACGATTGCCCCATCGACCTGTTTCCGGCACTTGCCCCCCAGGGGTCGGATCTTTTCCCTATCTCCACCCGAAAGAGCTGCTATGGATACCTACATCAAGGACGCTCTGGAAGCAGGCCTCATGCGTCCATCCACCTCCCGGCGGGAGCAGGGTTTTTCTTTGTGGCCAAGAAAGACGGTGGATTACGTCCTTACGCATCGACTACCGGGGACTCAATGCCATAACCGTCCGTAACCGTTACCCGCTACCCCTTATGGCCACAGCCTTCGAGCTGCTCCAGGAAGCAGTTGTTTTCACTAAACTTGACCTGCGGAACGCATACCATCTGTGCGGATCAGACCTGGTGACGAGTGGAAGACCGCTTTCAACACGCCTACTGGTCACTATGAATACTTGGTGATGCCTTCGGCCTGACCAACGCCCCAGCGGTGTTCCAAGCGCTCATAAAAACGATGTGCTTAGGGATATGCTTAACATATTTGTGTTCGTTTACTTGGATGACATCCTCATCTTTTCGAGCTCCCTTCAAGAACACACTAAGCATGTCAGACAGCACTCAAACGCCTCCTGGACAGCCATCTGTACGTTAAGCCGGAAAAATGTGAATTCCATTCATCCCGAGTACAATTCCTGGGATTTGTAGTGGAACCCGGTCGAGTCCAAATGGACCCCAGGAAGGTAGGGGCGGTAGAGATTGGCCCACCCCCAAATCCGTTAAGGAAGTTCAGCGTTTCCTGGGCTTCACAAACTTTTACCGCAAGTTCATCAAGAACTTCAGCTTGGTGGCAGCCCCTCTCTCAGCTTTAACCAAGGGTGGCAATGCAAGGTTTTTGTGGGGAAGAGAAGCTGAGACGGCCTTCCAAGGACTCAAGCAGCGCGTTCTCTCTGCTCCCATCCTGATACTACCGACTACGGATGAACCATTTGTGGTGGAGGTAGACGCATCAGAGGTTGGTGTTGGAGCTGTCCTGTCTCAGAGGGGTGAAGACAAGAAGCTTCATCCGTGCGCTTTCTTCTCACACCGGCTTACCCCGACTGAGAGGAACTACGATGTGGGGGATCGTGAACTCCTAGCGGTTAAGATGGCATTGAAGGAATGGAGACACTGGCTCGAGGGGGCTTCTCACCCGTTTCAAGTGCTTACGGACCACAAAAATCTGGAGTATATCCAGCAGGCGAAGCGGTTGAACTCTAGACAAGCTAGATGGTCTCTTTTCTTCAATCGATTCCAGTTTATCCTCACCTATCGGCCCGGGTCGAAGAATCTCAAACCGGATGCCCTGTCCCGAGTCTACGCTCCTGCCATTCGAGATGACACGGACATGCCTGTCCTTCCTGCTGCTAAGATTGTGGCTCCGATCTCGTGGCAAGTTGAGGATACCGTGAGACGTGCTCAAGCTAGCGAACCGGACCCGAAAGGAGGTCCTGCCAATCGGTTGTTTGTCCCCAAGGCAGTGAGGACTCAGGTCCTTCTGTGGGGGCACTCCTCGCCTCACCTGTCATCCGGGCGTAGGTCGCACCTTGGAGTTCATCCAGCGTAAGTTCTGGTGGCCTACCATAAGAGAAGACGTTGCCACTTTTCGTCAATGCCTGTCCCGTGTGCTGCCAGGGCAAATCTTCTCACCTCCGCCCTCAAGGACTCCTTCACCCTTTACCTGTTCCCCACAGACCCTGGTCCCATATCTCATTGGACTTTATTACTGGACTTCCTCCATCCCATGGCAATACTACTATCCTAGTCATAATCGACAGGTTTTCAAAGGCAGCCAGGTTCGTCCCTCTGACTAAGTTACCTTCTGCCAAGGAAACGGCTGAGTTGGTAATTAATCATGTGTTCCGAGTCTTCGGCATTCCTCAAGATATGGTTTCTGACAGAGGTCCCCAGTTCGCCTCAAGGTTTTGGAAGGCCTTCTGCCAACTCATGGGGGCTTCTGCCAGTCTATCTTCAGGGTACCATCCGGAGTCCAACGGCCAAACAGAGAGGATGAATCAAGAGCTGGAAACCACCCTCCGATGTATGACTCGTGACAACCCGTCCACATGGTCATCCTTTATTGTTTGGGCCGAATACGCGCACAACACCTTGCGCTCCTCCTCCACTGGTATGTCCCCGCACGAGTGTCAGTTTGGCTATGCTCCTCCATTGTTCCCGGACCAGGAGGCAGAAGTCAGAGTGCCTTCAGCCTTGAAGTTCGTCAGACGCTGTCGGCTTATGTGGAGGAAGACCCGTCTTAATCTTATGCGTTCCTCACAGAGGTACCAACAACAAGCCAACAGACGTCGCCGTCCCGGGCCTACCCTGCGCCCCGGCCAGAGAGTCTGGCTCTCCACAAGAGACTTACCTCTACGGGTGGAGTCTCGCAAGCTGTCCCAAAATACATCGGTCCCTTCAAGGTTGCCAGGAGAGTTAACCCAGTTTCTTATCGCCTACACTTACCCAGATCCCTTAAGATTAATCCCACATTTCACATTTCATTGTTAAAACCTGTTGTTTTTTCTCCCCTTGTCCCGCAGACAGACCTCCCCTCCGCCTCGTGTCATTGGAGGCCAGCCGGTTATACCGTCCATCGGATACTGATTCCCCGCCGGTGCAGCGGTCCTGGCAGTATCTGGTGGACTGGGAAGGCTACGGTCCCGAGGAGCGCTCCTGGGTTCCTGCCAAAGACATCCTGGACCTGACCTCATTCGTCAGTTCAGGGCCCTCCACCCTGAGGAGCCGTTCCTAGGGGGGATTCTGTCAGGATTTGGCCAGGGTTGTTCCGGGTTTTGGTCACTAGATGCCCCCATTGTGCTTTTTGACCTTTGTGTTTTTTCCCTTGTTCCCCATTATTATTTGCACCTGTGCCTCGTTTTCCCCTGGATTGTATTTAAACCCTTAGTTTCCCTCAGTTCTGTGCTCTGTGTTTGTATGTTAGCACCCAGCCCTAGTGTTCTGTGTATTCTTGTCGATTCCGGTGGATGCTCTTGTGGAATTCTGTTTTTGTGTTTTGAGTATCTCTTGGGGCTTTTCTGGTGCTATTCCTACCACCTTTTGGCATTTGCCATTTTTGTATTTGTAGGACTTCTCACTTTTTACTTTATTAAATACAATCACGTCTTAAGTACTGCTGTGTCTGCCTCATCTTCTGGGTTCTGCTGACTATTCGTGGCTCAGTTGGTTAAGTGACTGTTTCTCACTCCGGAGACCCAGGTTCGTAACCGGGTCCTGACAA